>NC_135552.1:11932193-12232193 GCF_964340395.1 Glandiceps talaboti
CGAACGAAGTAAAAGATGAATCATGTAAAGTGAGTTGACATAGGTAGGAACCATATTTTTCTCCTACTCTTTGCCGTAGCAGGGCCATCATTCTTCTCCGCTAGATCCAATGATGTTTAGCGTTCAACTTTACACGCAATATAAACGAATGCATGCCATGTTAGTATTAAGTAATGTCGCCATATTTTTGAATTTGTCTTAAGTTTGGCAAAAGTCCTCATAATTTATCTTCTCTTGATTTTAAATATGGGCCAGCAGCACAGGTTTAAATGTACATTATTCTACATTTTAATGGTATTGCCTCGTTCCCAGAACTTGTAGAATAGCAAGACATCCGGTACCCAGATTTGCGGGCTAGCTGACACTGTTCCAACCCTATGATTCAACTAAGATGAAACGTATAAAGCCAACGGTTTTATTTTCCGTTACATCTTTCTGTGCCTTTATGTTTTCTAATATCATGGTCATGGACTGTAATCAAAGTGGGTAGATCTAATATTCAACTTGCCAATCTCACCAACTGTGAGCCATACACCAAGTAAGTAAATCGACAGTCAGACAGACAGACAGACAGACAGACAGACAGACAGACAGACAGACAGACAGACAGACAGACAGACAGACAGACAGACAGACAGACAGACAGACAGACAGACAGACAGACAGGCAGGCAGACAGACAGACAGACAGACAGACAGACAGACAGACAGACAGTAATAAGTAATAAATATAGCAGACAGACAGACAGACAGACAGACAGACAGACAGACAGATAGACAGACAGACAGATAGATAGATAGATAGATAGATAGATAGATAGATAGATAGATAGATAGATAGATAGATAGATAGATAGATAGATAGATAGATAGATAGATACAGTAACGATTGTTGAATTTCGTGCACAGTTCCTCTTACATATTTTATGTTCAATCAATTAGTGTAACAGACAATAACTAGTAAGTTGTTTTGTAAGCTATATTTGTAATATTTCAACCAATGTCCTGGTACACGATATATTTACCTAAAGTGACGTGCATAGGTTACAACCAAACTGATTTACTAATCAGTAATATCACAGGAAGCTCAGGCTCAGTTAGTTTTGTTTACAAATAAATACAAACAAACAAACAAACAAACAAACAAACAAACAAACATAAACATAAACAAATAAACCGATAAAGATGATGAGTAGATAAATAAATGAACAAACAACAACAAACAACCAACAAACAAATACTACCCCCCACCCACCCCCACCCCCAAATAGTCACCATTGGAGATACCCAATAATGGTAACTATTTTATGGTGTCAGTATTTGTTTGTTTGTTGTTGTTTATTCATGTATTTATCTACTCATTTATCGGTTTATTTGTTTATGTTTATGTTTTGTTTATTTATTTGTTTGTTTGTTTGTTTACTTATTTATTTGTATTTGTAAACAAAACTAACTGAGCCTGGGCTCCCTGTGGTAGTATACGGCATAAAAGAGAAAACTGTTCCATCCCAAAGTTAACTTGGTAAACAGACTCACTTCGATTCTACATGCTTTAATTCCAACGATTATACTGTCAATTTTTAATGGTGTTATATATTAGCCACACTTTTATACCTACTATTGCGAGTAATTATCGAGAAATACCTTTACCTAGGCCCGTTGTCTGAAGGTATTTATCTGGCGCATTTGCCTTCGGTAATGATGCGTTTCAAGTGAATGTCTCGAGCTACACAAATACACGTATGACACATTGGGCCCAGTGTTCCCCTGTTTGATCCTGTGAAAAAAAAAGTAGTACATGTGTTGTGTACCATAACTAATCTTAGAAGTAAGATTATATGAAGAAAATTGGGGCATTAGCGTCAAGGAGTTTTATACATGTAATACGGGAGCGAGTTGATAAAGCGTTATGTAAAAAGGTTTTGTGATCCAATGTGAGATTGTATGTGGCTATACCGGTCAATTATCTGGATATCCAAAACAGATTGCTACACATCATGACATGTCGCAATACATTACAGTAAAAAAATAGCTAGATATAAGGCCTAATAAAAAAATATGTGGTTCCGATTACGCTCAATTTTAGAATGAATGTAGATTTTTTATTTTATTTTATTATATATTATTTTTCATGTGTGAGTGTCTAGTTCAGATTTTCCATTGCTTTCCAAATGGTCTCTGTGTTGTTTATTTCTTCCTATCAGATGTACATCCAATACAGATTGGACGAACAGTTTTATTTTGTCTTTTTAAGTTGTTGTCAGTTTCCGCATCCACTATTTCTCGTGAGACTTCAAAATTTTTGAGATTTTTTTTCTCGAATACGTCAAAAAAAGTTTAGGGGCGGCAGTGAAAAGCTAGGTGGGATCGGGTAATCGGAACCAAACAATTGTGTTTTTAGGCCTAAACTAAAACTGAGATGTAACATATTTAAATGTCAGTTGTTTTCTGGCATGCATTGTCGGGGTGACGTGTCTGTTGACAACAATGTCCCATGATGCCATCCCAGACTTCCATGTCTTTGTATTAATCTTGGAGAGGACAGGATACACAACCGCTGGTATTTCCTTTCAAGCGATGCCCCCCCCCCCGCCCAAGATCTATGATACTCGTTAATGAACTGTGAATCTGTACATTAACAGTTGGATAATACCGATGTTCGTTTGATTGACAGGTCGGCTGGATTATCCGTTAGAGCCTAAACCACTGGAAGGCATGGATCTATTACTGAGATAATAATAGATCCATGGGCGAGGCGACAACTGACGACAGTGAGTAATGACCAAGTGATTGACACAAAGACATATGATAAAAACACCACTAGCATTTCAATCTCATGTCTTATGTTCTAGTACCATCTTAGCAGTGTAGCCATAGGGATTACTTACTTTGCTTGGATCATTCTTTTGTTCTGGGCTAACTTTTAATATAGCTTTGCCAGACAACTTGCCAGCCATTTGTTCACCTAAATCTCAGACCACTAACGAAGTGTAAAAAAAACATTAACTAGGCAGCTTTTTGACACCACTGTGTTTATCCTAATCTGAGCCAGGTCTTTAAAGGCCAAGTTTTGAATATCATATCATTGGAGCCATGAGAACTACATATGATTATTCTTTTGTTCTGGACCAACTTTTTCTATAGCTTTGTCAGATAACTGTTTTACCACACCTAATGTTTAATCCTTGAAGTGGGCCTTTAATAAGTCGATCAAGTGACACGATGTCCAAAAGAAACTTATTCAGAAAGTCAAAATGTATCTGACAATAAACAGCTGTTTTGTATTGTCACGCTCTAGTTTGTACATTTTTTGTTCAATACATACACACTTACTTGTCTGTGATACATATGGTTTAACCATAGACCCTACATGTGTAGGGTCTATGTGTTTAACAACTGTCCATGCTCTTCGGCATATGTGATACATACATGTATGTACTTTGGTGGAAACGTTACTTTTATCGCTAGAGAGTTGGAATACAAAGGTGTGAACATGGTTCTATCTCAATAATAGATCCATGGTGTGAATGACGTATAGTAGGCCTTTCTTACACCATGGATGTATCACTAATACATCACATTCTCATCGCGTACCACAAACCTTATACCTTTTCTTCGCTCTTATGCTCAATGATCACTGCCGATACAAACATATTCCTTGTTTGTGCTGCCGATAAGTTTTCGATCGTCGCTTTCTAAAGAGTAAAGATCACGCCAGGCAGGGTACAGTCATGTTACCGCGGCAACATCAGAGACAAAAGGTGACGCTAAAACAAAGGAAGCTTTGAAAAGTGTTTGAAAGGGAGAAAGAAACTAGTACAATAAATACAGGAAAGTGGTAAAGGAGACCACCACTTGTACAGCGCACGCCCGCCACGAAGTACACAATCTACACTAGAACTCTACTATAGGAAGAAGTCGAGAGCATCAATATGCATATGGCGTGTACCTCAGAAATCTACAGTAACGACGAACATATACCGGTGGATGAAAACTCATTTGGTCATCGTAGAGCTAGTGTAGATGACGACATCAGTAGCACCACTTCATCAACTGACGTTTCACAACAGACAACATGAAGATTTGTCACCTAAAGTTGCCCACGTCACATACACTTCAGCACGGGAAAGAACATTGACAAGTAAGAGCACATCTTTCTGGGGGGGGGGGGGGCACAATTATGTCGCATAAACAGTCCATTTCGCTTTCCTTTAATACTGGGGTCTAAAATCACATACCATTTAGTACTAATTATTAGAGACCCTGTGGAGGTTTTAATTTAAATTTAGGAAAGTGTACTAATAGTGCGGGTGTTGTGTAAGTTTTCCTAATATGAAACATTATTGAAACTGTTTGGCTGTAACATGATGAAAATATTTTCTCAATATATCTCTGATATCCGGTAGTATTTTTTTAATATGCGATTATTTTCCCTACAGATCATCCAGATATGACGCCTTCCTTGAAAGTACGAAGAGGACGTCACGTGACCGAGACTTTATGCAGGAGTGTACTGACAAGGCGTAAAGCACCTGATTTCAACATCGTTCAGGTACATGCAATGGAAGAGGTATTCACCAAGCAAACTAAATATCCTAGCAGTCGACTTCGTGAAGAACTTTCAGAACTGATAGATCTCCCTGAACACACCATATCGGTAAGTCTCGGCATGGTCTCGGTGTTATCACGCTGTACCATTAACTCAGTGCATGGAGGTAGGAATGATCTCCGTGCTCAGTGTATGCTAAAAACTTGCTAACAAATCCCTGACCAGTAAAGAAGATACTACAAATTAAGGCGAGACACGTTAAAAATAAAAGTGTGTATGGATATTGAGTTTGTAAAGGCCCATGATTCAATCCCAGGTTCTCGCATTAGTGTTATCAGTGGAGCCATAAGGATTACATAGAATCACTCTTTTGCTCTGGACCAACATTTTCTAAACCTTTGCCAAGCAACAATTATTCACATCTAAATGTTGACCCTTTAAACGCTTCTCTCAATAATAGATCCATGGTTAGACATTAGGTATTAGTGTGCCACTGCAGTTGGGTTATGATGTAATTCATTGATGTACTTGGTACCACAGACGAGGGAACCTTTCCTTCTCCCTGCCTACTCTGGTATTAGTGATCAATGGTACTACAGTATATTAGTCACTATTTTGTGCAAGATACCCACGAGGGGTGTTGTCTTTTACTGTAATAATATATCAACTTTAATCTATGTCTTTCTTTTCTCTGACAGGCTTGGTTTTGGAATCGCCGTATTCGTCATCATCACCATCATGTGTTCAACTTGCTGTCGTTCGCCGAACGCACTCCACAAACACTTTCGTAAAGGCCTACCACAAACAAGAAAGAAACCACTTCCTTGTCTGTGGGCCTATTAAGTTCCTACAGTCGTTGCACCAATCTGTAACTTGCTCCATAGACACTCCGCGTTTGGTGGACGGTCTGTGCTTGCTCCGAGAAGCTCACTGGTGATTGACAGTTGAACGTTTTGTGTATTGTGGTTACATTGAGTTAT
This sequence comes from Glandiceps talaboti, assembly GCF_964340395.1. Lineage (NCBI taxonomy): Eukaryota > Metazoa > Hemichordata > Enteropneusta > Spengelidae > Glandiceps > Glandiceps talaboti. The sequence goes on from NC_135552.1 coordinate 11,937,722, forward strand.
TATACAATGACAGTATATGTCAATCATGATGTCATAGTTTATCACATTTTACATTGTGTAAGTAAGTTGTAATTTACCTTATAAGTCGCCTGATTGGTTTATAAATAAAGCATAATTCATAATGTAGTATATTGTGTGTGCTGTCATTTGTATTACTAGTTTGTGAGATAGTGTGATCGGAGAAGGGCAAGTGCGAAATTCTATCTCTGAGAAAATTAAATAACTAATGTCAATAAAACTACTACCACGGAAATCAAACTATAGGCAAACTAAGATAGATACGAAACTATTGATTACACAACTTTTGGGGGATAGCAGCTTCTTGGGTTTGTAGATATATTCACCCTGTAATCAAGAGAGTGTACACTCTGGATGAGGTTGTTGAATGTGTAGCCACATGAGATATACTCAGTATCAGAGATGTCGCCCTACTGTGTGTGTAATTACATCACCATCCATTGATAGCTTATATTATAGAGCCTCAACAATACTAGTCAATCTTAGTTTGATGAGAGCGTGGTCTCCATAGTAGTAACATGGAAAAACACAAGGAATCGTAAATTTAAAGTAATTTCAGAATTCATACATCATATAACCAACACTAAGTTATAACCAATATAGACGGTGCGACCTAAGGGAACGAGTAAAACTTGTGGTGGGGTTGAGGAGAAAATGGAGAGGGGCGCCACAAGATTGAAAATTCTAATGGCCTGAAAGTTGGGTTTGAAATATTTTTATCTTGATTTGTAACACTTTGGAAATCATTCCCAAAATGTATGTTTAGTGTACGAAGGGGAGATGATTTTTTTTATAACAACCCCCCCCCCCCCGCAAATTCTGGGTGATTATAGCCATCTATGTGCCTCTGTTGGTAAAAATATGGACAAAGAATTTAACATGTGGAGAATCAGTATCCAAGGCACTGCTATCACCCAGCTGTGTAATCGATCTGCCACATGTAAAAATAAAAGTTGTAGTCTATGTCTGCTTTAGTTTGCCCACATGGTTTGCCTATAGCTTGATTTCCATGGTAGTAGACGTAGTAACAGTATGTGATGTTTCGGTTGAATAAGCTAGGCCACAGTACTCAACAGATGAACCGTTCGTTTCAGGATTTTCTTTTCGCCAGTTACTTACATATATCGTTAATATCGCTGACAAAGCGTACGGTTGATCTGACGGGAAAACTAATGAGTAATTTTAGCAGTTCGTTGTCACTGCTCAGCAGACTCCCATACCACAAATGGGTTGACTATATACAAAGGCGTACTGGTATTTGAAATCAGGCATTATGGGTCGGCACTTTCAAGTTTATGCATCATTGTCATTGTTTTACTAAATGAACACCTTGGCAAATGGTAGAGTTTAGAGAGAGTCAAAATCCAGTTATGTGTTGATATACGATAATTAACTGTGAATCTGTACATTAGCACTTGAACAATACCGATATTCGTTTGATTGACAGGTCGGTTGGATGATCAGTGAGAGTAGAGAAAGGCCGCCCTCTATCTAATGAGATGATCAATTAAGGTCTCACAACAAGGTGAGAGTGCAAGACATTCATTTCTTCTGAGATTTCCTGTATGTGCTGATAACTGACCATAGTCTCATTGTCACACTCACCGACACAGCTCGTAATAAAGACGCCACCCCGACTGACAATGTTACAATGTTCCTTACCTTCACTTATCCATAATTTAAGGATCACAATGTGACTTCAAAATGATGCATGATGGTCATAGAAGTATAAGGGTAGAATCGTGTATTCATTTACCAGTATTTTTAAACATGCATGTTACTGTAACGCTTATACCCAGCGTACCCTGTTTCCTAAATGTAGGTTCTTAACATCCATTGTCAAAACTGTGTAACTATGAGACAACATATATGGACATTGCTGGTAATAAATTGTGATATTTGACAGACAATGAAAGTAGCATTACTTCCATCTCCCTGGGCTAACTCTACAACATAGATATATATTTGAAGTCAAACTAGAAAGTTCGGGTTATCCCCTAGCTTAATATTGATTTGTATCGCTTTCATTCGATGTGCAATTTCTACCATAGCATTGACGATGGGGAGATGCAATGTCTATGGTTCTACGTATTTCTCCATAAGTGGGTTATACTTCCATGGTTCTAAGTATTTCCTCATTTATTATGGAAAACACCTTAGGTGTCGCAGGTGATTCAAAGACGAAGTAACAATAGATCCTCGGGCCCGGGTGTGAACACGGAGGTAATAGGTGGGATACCTCAACGGTATGTACATGGCGATACCGCCATGGTGTGAATGACGCATTTTATACGGTGAAGATCAATGAATTATGCGGTAAGCGGACTGAGGTTGATCAAAGGACCAAGGAGAAGGCGGCTCACCGACTAAAAGAGAGAAGACCATTAACACCTAATTTAGTCAAAATCGAACATTTGTGTAATCATGGCGTGGTATAAGGAGAGATCTCATATGGCTAACGTGAAAAGAGCTTACTGAAAATCTTTTGTACCTGTCATCTTAATCAGAAACTGAAACCGTACATTTCAAAATATTTTCAAAATTCAACCATGTTTTAAATACTGGTTTACATAACACAGACCCTGGTACAGACACTTTATGACTATGGTGTATGATTTGCAAGATGTATGCGATGGTTTTTTTTTTTTTAAAAAAACTACCGGTAATTTCTTATCATCCCGCTTAAATCAAGTATAAGGTGGAGATTAATCTGGTCTGTTATCGCCAAGAAAGTTTTTTTTTATTCACGGACTTAGAGGGGTTTAAATTATAAATGAGCAAACTACTACTGGCGACTTTGAATATATATATATAAGCTTATATATATATAGTTTTGGTAGTACTGGAACTCTTTCTTGGGTGTAACTCGGAGTTTCACGCATATTGCGATCATCAGACATCTGAGTGTCTGATGATCGCATTATACGTGAAACTCCGAGTTACACCCAAGAAAGAGTTCCAGTACTACCAAAACTATTACGCTCTGCCACTGCGGTATAGAGCACTGTCTTAGCAGATTGATACTCACCGAGTTATATATATATATATATATATATATATATATATATATATATATATATATATATATATATAACTTGGTGAGTATCAATCTGCTAAGCTTATATATATATATATATATATATATATATATATATATATATATATATATATATATATATATATATACCAAAAGATATGCCACCAGTAAATCGAAGAAAAAACAGACTAGTATTCGTCATACCACAGGGGCAGCGAGCATGTAACTGATTGATTGATCGATCGATCGGTTGATTTATTGATTGATTGATTTATTATTTGGTTGAATAATTGATCGATTGAATAATCAATTTTTGTGGTGCAATATAACTTATTTTGTGTGTGATATTGATCAATTCATTCAGTGAATTAAAAACTATTTCTTTTTCTTTCCCTGGTTACTTTGCACTCAGCTGTATCTCAGACCACTAAAAGTCTGAGGCTGTATGTAATTCTCTCTTTTCTTTATTTATTAAATAAAGACGCCTTGTCCATTCTTCTCCGCTTTTCTAAATTAAAACACTCCTAATATTATAATTGGCAAGAGATCACTTACACTAACAGTTTGCTTTATCTCTCATCTGCTGGGAGATTATCACACTGGACAAACATTCGACCCCCTGTGGTCATACAGACGACGCGAAAACGAAAATATATGCAACCTCCAAACCGAAGTACCTCTGGATGAGGTTGTTGAATGTGTAGCCACATGAGATATACTCAGAGATGTCGCCCTACTGTGTGTGTAATTACATCACCATCCAGTGATAGCATATATTATAGAGCCTCAAGGGTCTTTGCTTATATCAACAATACTAGTCAATCTTAGTTTGATGATAGCGCGGTCTCCATAGTAGTAACATGGAAAAACACAAGGAATCGTAAATCTAAAGTAAGTTCAGAATGCATACATCATATAACCAATATAGACGGTGCGACCTAAGGGAACGAGTAAAAATTGTGGTGGGGTTGAGGAGAAAATGGAGAGGGGCGCAACAAAAAAATTGGAAATCATTCCCAAAATGTATGTTTAGTGTACGCAGGGGAGAGGACTTTTTGCTAACAACCCCCCCCCCCCCCCCCCCATCGCAAATTCTGGTTGATTACTGGGTGATTATAGCCACCTATGTGCCTCTGTTGACAAAAATATGGACAAAGGGTTTAACATGTAGAGAATCAGTATCCAAGGCATTGCTATCACCCAGCTGTGTAATCGATCTACCACATGTAAAAATAAAAGTTGTAGTTTATGTCTGTTTTAGTTTGCATATAGCTTTATTTCCATCCTAGTAGACGTAGTAACAGTATGTGATGTTTCGGTTGTATAAGCTAGGCCGCAATACTCAACAGATGAACCGTTCGTTTCAGGATTTTGTTTTCGCCAGTTACTTACATATCTGGTTAATTAATGCTGACAAAGCGTACGGATGATCTGACGGGAAAACTGATGTGTAATTTTAGCAGTCCGTTGTCACTGCTCAGCAGACTCCCACACCACTAATAGATTGACTATATACAAAGGCGTACTAGTATTTGGAATCAGGCATTATGGATCGGCACTTTCAAGTTTATGCATCATTGTCATTGTTTTACTAAATGAACACCTTGGCAAATGGTAGAGTTTAGAGAATCCAGTTATGTGTTGATATACGATAATTAACTGTGAATCTGTACATTAGCACTTGAACAATACTGATGTTCGTTTGATTGACAGGTCGGTTGGACGATCAGTGAGATTAGAGAAAGGCCGCCCTCCATCTAATGAGATGATCAATTAAGGTCTCACAACAAAGTGAGAGTGCAAGTCATTCATTTCTTCTGAGATTTCCTGTATGTGCTGATAACTGACCATAGTCTCATTGTCACACTCACCGACACAGCTCGTAATAAAGACGCCACCCCGACTGACAATGTTACAATGTTACTTACCTTCCCTTATCCATAGATTAAGGATCACAATGTGACTTCAAAATGACGCATAATGGTCCTTGAAATATAAGGGTAGAATCGTGTATTCATTTACTAGTATTTTTAAACATGCATGTTACTGTCACGCTTATACCAGTGTACCTGGTTCCTAAATATAGGTTCTTAACATCCATTGTCAAAACTGTGTAACTATGAGACAACATATGGACATTGCTGGCAATAAATTGTAATATTTGACAGACCATGAAAATGGCATTACTTCCATCTCCGTGGGCTAACTCTACAACATAGATATATATTTGAAGTCAAACTAGAAAGTTCGGGTTATCCCCTAGCTTAATATTGATTTGTATCGCTTTCATTCGATGTGCAATTTCTACCATAGCATTGACGATGGGGAGATGCAATGTCTATGGTACTACGTATTTCTCCATAAGTGGGTTATACTTCCATGGTTCTAAGTATTTCCTCATTTATTATGGAAAACACCTTAGGTGTCGCAGGTGATTCAAAGACGAAGTATCAATAGATCCTTGGGCCCGGGTGTGAACATGGAGGTATTAGGTGGAATACCTCCACGGTATGGCGATACCGCCATGGTGTGAATGACGCATTTTATACGGTGAAGATCAATGAATTATGCGGTAAGCGGACTGAGGTTGATCAAAGGACCAAGGGGAAGGCGGCTCACCGACTAAATGAGAGAATGACCATTAACACTTAATTTAGTCAAAATCGAACATTTGTGTAATCATGGCGTGGTATAAGGAGAGATCTCATATGGCTAACGTGAAAAGAGCTTACTGAAAATCTTTTGTACCTGTCATCTTAATCAGAAACTGAAACCGTACATTTCCATATATTTTCAAAATTCAACCATGTTTTAAATACTGGTTTACATAACACAGACCCTGATACAGACACTTTATGACTATGGTGTATGATTTGCAAGATGTATGCGATGTTTAAAAAAAAAAAAACTACCGGTAATTTCTTATCATCCCGCTTAAATCAAGTATAAGGTGGAGATTAATCTGGTCTGTTATCGCCAAGAAAGTTTTTTTTTATTCACGGACTTAGAGGGGTTTAAATAATAGATGAGCAAACTACTACTGACGACTTTCACAATATATATATATACAATAAATCGAAGAAAAAACAGACTAGTATTCGTCATACAGATGACGCGAAAACGAAAATATATGCAACCTCCAAACGGAAGAAAAATCAGATAAAATCCGTCGTATCCATGGAAATACCATGTACAGAAATATGAGTTCAGCTTAGTACAGTCCCGCTACCACGTGACGAGTATAAATCAAAAGAAGGTAGATTGAAAAACCTACCCAGAAAGTCAAAAATACGTTCTCAACTATGTACAGCTGTAGTTTGTGCCTTTTGTTCAAACATAGACTCTGGACATTACATGTGATTCAAATTTGTCGATCACCTAAAATAATGGTTTCGGCATATATGATAGATGCATATTTGGTGGAAAAGTTACTTTGCAGTCGTAAAGAGCTGCGATACAAAAGTGTGAATGCGTCAGGCCTTTCCTACACCGTCCTATATTAATCGCGTGCCGCCAAACCTTTTCCCTATTCATCTCTCTTTTACACTACCAAAGACAAGTTACTTGTCTGTGACACTACTGCCCACTGATCGCCGCCGATCACAAGTTTTCGATTGTCGCTTTCGAAAAGACAAAGGTCACGCGAAAGTACGACAATGTTACCTCGGCAACATCAGAGAGAAATGGTGATGCTGAAACAAAAGAAACTTTTGAAAGGGAGAAAGATACGAGTACAATAAATACAGAGAAAGAAGTAAGAGATGGCCACTTGCACAGAGTACGCCACAAGGTACACAAGATACAGTAAGCTATAGTCCACAACATCAAGATGAGGTATACAGCAGAAGTCTACAACAAGGACAAACAAATGCCGCTGCAAGAAAACTCTTTTGGTCATCGTAGAGCTAGTGTAGATGACGACATAAGTAGCACCACTTCATCAACTGATGTTTCACCACAGACTAGTCCAAACCAGTATGAAGAATTATCACCTAATGTTGTCCAAGTCACAGATACTTCCACACGGGAAAGAACCACGAAAGGTAAGAGTGCACGTCATTTGAAAATGCTTACTGTATGGAAGGGACAGTTGTGTCGTAAATAGTATTTGGAATCCTTTCTTGGCCTTGTCTTCTGAAATCACGAATCCAGCCCTTTTGCCATTTCACTGAGACATCCATATATGTCTGTAGCTGACAGGCATCAGTAAAGACAAATTCTGGTTGTATTAAAATGTTGGGTGATTTCGTCAATGCAGTTCTAGAATACTAAATTTGGGCAGAGGAGAATTACAAGTTGCAATCGATTGCCCAACACCGTTGCACCGTGGAGGTAAATCGTCCCCTTCTACCTCCATAATGACATAGACACCCTAAAGTTTACGTCACGAACTGATTTGATGACGTAAGTTCCATGGTATAACAGTGGTTAGGATCTAGTGCAATTTTGTTTTCAGTTGATCAAATCGACCTGGCTTTTTTTTCGGAAAGTTTTTTTTATCGGTTGCATCAAGGTAATTTTACAGTGTGGTGTATTATGTAACTAATTTTCAAAAGAATTGGAAGTGTGGCTAATACATGAAAATGTCGTTCTCAATAAACTTAATTTACCTGTAATTTTCGGTAATTTACAGAAATGTTCGTATTTCTCATTATCCCTACAGATACGTCACCTTCCTTGAAAGTAAAAAGAGAACGTCATGTGACCCATACGTCATCCAGCAATATGCAGACAAGACGTAAATCACCTGCCTTCAACATAGTTCAAATATATGCAATGGAAGAGGTATTCACCAATCAAACTAAATATCCTAGCAGTCGTCTCCGTAAAGAACTTTCAGAACTGATAGATCTCCCTGAGCACACCATATCGGTAAGTCAGCTGTCTTCTGCTATAGTCTTGAGCTATGGAAGGTGTTCGAGTTGAAACACCACCAATGACAATTGACACCGTTTGTTCTCTTTCGCGTATAAAACATGTCTTATCCAGTTTATTCTAAAGCTACTAGGAGACACACTCCTTATATCACATAGAAGGATTGTAGAGAAGAGTGGTAGATTATTTGCCATTAATAGTCAAAATTGAATGGTTTGGTTCAACCATGGATCTATTATTGAGAATAATAGATCCATGGTTCAAAAACAGACAATGGAGGTCCCTTGAATTGTCTGTGGTTCAAGAAGGTAACCCCAGATGTCAACTTTTTATCACTTATTTGACAATTGTTCGAAAGGCAGATAAAACAATGGAATATGTTGTGGCAAAACTACCCCCTAAATCGCTGTCCTAAAACTCTGTAAAAACCCAAAAGCAAATCAATGACATACATTTCTAGAGCGAAACATTCGCAAGGATTGAAAAAAAAGACCGATGTCAAACTTTATGTACTGCCTCCTAATAGAGTGTGCAGGAATTTGGACTTTGAATTCTTGGTAAGACCATAGACCTCAGCAAGAAAGACATACCCATGTCTATGGTAAGATCACAGACAAGGAAATGTGTTCCTTGTTCAACCAACCCAGGGTGGAGGGTCTTGTAAGACCTACCTAAGTATCAGTGCAGACGGAGGCAGGGGTGATAATGATTTGATGTACTTAGTGCTAATTAATAAGTGTTAGTATTTAGTATTTGATGTGCTTAGTGCTAATTGATAAGTGTTAGTATGGTTGTACATGTATTTGCATGGATGTATTAGTTTAGTGACTAATGCTACTGTGTTAGTCACAACTTGTGTGTTTGCGAGCATGGAACGTTTCACCCACACTTCGATGGTGCGAGGTATCCGAACGGGTTATTGTCTCTTGATATATAAACTGCATATGTAACCTAAATTCTATTCTTTCGTGTTTTGGCTGATAGGCTTGGTTTTGGTATCGTCGCATTCGTCAACGTAGACAACAGAATGAATTAAGAGAGAGTAGGTTGAAACCCGTCACCACAGAAACACCCAGGTTTTGGTATCCCGATTTGCGACCCTGTTATGACCAGAGAACAGCACCGTCAACATCGACTTTCCAGTTTCCAGGTAATCCGTGCAGGTTCTCCAAACCATCATCGAGCACCCAACGATCTCTTTTCCATCATCCGAACGCAATGTCATCCTCTTTATCTACCTATCCACCACCGAGACAGTTGCAGTTTCCAACACCATGTGCATACTCGGCAGCGTTCAGTAGCTTTCAAGTGTATCCCGCTCAGTACCATGGTTACAGCGCTGTAGCACCCACGCCATATCATGGCTATGGCCAATACTGCAGATATTAGCTAATAACACAGTATTTTAAAGAAACATCCCAATAGCGTTTCTGTCTTTAGTGTCTTGTCAAACAGCCTGAGATTGTACTCTGTATCATATACAATTTCCACAATCGTATAATTTCCAATCATCTCGACAAGTGCGTCTGATTTTTTCCTGAATGTTTGTAATTATTTTGTTATTAGCTGAGATTGATTGTAAATATTTTGTCTGCATTTTAATATTTCTTTTTATTTAAAATAAAAATCGAAATTTGTTAAATGACGTGTATTAACGTTTCTTTGTTTGGAATTCGAAAATATGTGTGTGTGTGTGTGTGTGTGTGTTGTTCTGTGATATTTATGTATAACGAATGCGAGTGTTTCAGATGTTGCTCATGAGAATTGTTCGTCGCGTTTTTGACTGTAAGCTTACAGCTAGCCGTAACGAAGTTTCATTTGGTTGATAACACATCCTTCAAATTTTTAATACCATTTTACAAAATCATTTGAATAAAAGTACAGAAAGACATGAAAGTAACACACGATTATATTTACAGCTCGACATTGTTGAGATTAACGGTGGCAACGGATTGTTTCGCACAGTACACGAGACTTTTACAAGCATTATTGAAAACCATTAATGAATTAGTTGAAAACAATTTGTTGTCAACCGACCCCTTGTGTTTAGTATAGGTACACGGTCATCCGTTAGCAAAAGATATTACTCTTTTTTTGGGGGGGGGAGTAATTATTTTGACAAAATTGACACTGACGAAAGGACACCCGACATCAGTATGTTGACAATGTCTTTTTGAGATAAAGTAATCAGTGGCCATTTTTAAATCCCAAGCAAATGATGTTCTATGTTTAGTATGTCGTCAAACGCTGTAAAGCCAGAAAGCATCTTGACAGTTTTCACTCATGTCTATCATACAAATATACCTATCTTGTTGTAAATAAATAATTATATTCCGCTATCTGTAAAAAAATTGTACTTTGTGTACCTTGAGTACGATTGTCCTTCTTTCTCTGAACATGTGTGTGCATGTACAATAATTCGTACGATAAGTTCTACCTATATGCATGAGTGTATACATTGTACCAAAGTTCTAATAACATTTTATTGTGTATGTACCACGCGACCTTATTATCAAACTACATGTACTTGTATTTTAAAAAAAGAAGCTTTTATGTTAATATATATCAACCAAACGACGAAACATGTCGTTACTGCCTGATTCCAAAACCTGGCACAAATTACACTTTGAATAGGTATGCCTTCAGCTTCAGTTTTAAATTTTCCCAAGACGGAATTCTGCACCATTACAAATAATTCTCCCTCGTCTTTTGCAATTTTCCAACTGCACAAGCTGGTTGTAATTGACAATATATTTATAATTGTGCACAGCACCCAAAGCCTGTACGATACGCCATGTCAAGGCGCCCTCAGCGGTCTATGCCTTCCAAGATGGCCGTTGAGGGCGGAATGACACGACATATCATTCAAAAAATGGAAAGGAAAGAAATATATATATAGTGTCACAAATGTCTTTATTTCACAGTTAGTTATACAAAGGTAAGACTCAATTTAAATGTGTTATATCATTTCTGACGCTGACATGCGCATGCTGTACTATAGGTTCCAGGTTAGGGAAAACAACGTGTCATGCTTAAACTTTATGGTATGATGTGACTAAGGATTTGTAATTATAATACATATAATACAGTTTGATAAAAGGAATTTCCGTGGATGAATTTAGACGGAGCAAAACGCATCGTCATAAACCACAGCCTCTTTTACGGCAAGACATAACAGCTCTGGTGTGAAGGAATGAGCAAAATGAAGCTCAATCTTATCCATGTCAATTAACAAACTTTGAAGTTAACTATTTCATTATTGATAGTGTCACTCATGGGCCCATACAATAGTTTCATTTACGACCGTGTTAAACCACAAATCCCCTCACCTAGTTGGTAGAGGGTCTATGGTTAAACATACGTTGAAAACATACATAGAAAATCGTAGACCAAGAAAGATAACTATTGGTCGCTACATTGTGGCAACGGAGGCTGTATTCTAGAAATATTCAATTTATTTGTTGGGGAGCTTTAGGGCAAATATACATGCATTTTTGTTTGTCTGTGTATTTGAAATTACACGAACTGTTCCAGGAAGTCAGTTTGATCACAGACAATGGACGGTCTATGGTTTGATTGCCTATTTTATATACAGTACAGTGTATATGAAAATGAAATCGTTCTAAAAAATACACACACCACATATGCAAACATATATATATATAATGCAAAATGCTATTCATTTATAGTTATTCTGTGTGACTTAACAATATAATATTCGTATCATTATGATTTTCTTCAAAGTATTATTATATATGATTGGTGACAATTTGAAATATGATATTAATTATGAATAATTTGCAGATATTTACCATTTATGGTATTTATGAAGCTCAGCTATTTAAAACCCCACTGAACCAGGGACTTTCAAAAAAAGTACATACATGTACATGAAAAACAGCAATATGTCATGGTAAAATTAAACAGTTGGGTCTATAAACTGATGATTATTTCGCATATAATCTATACACTCCAAAAACTTCGTTACAAATTAATTTCTTGTTGATCTAACACACCTTTGTTCAAATGTTATATATATTTTACAGTCACTGTCTTCTATATATCTGCAAACTTGAATTTATCTCCAAATTCCATTTCCTGTAGTACTTACGCTAAGAATTAAGCGAAAAGAATTTTTGACAAATTCGGCGCCTTGATTTTGTCCTTCAAACTTGTTCTCAAAATGACCTCATTAAGTGTAATGTATTTTTTTACATTCAGTCAACAATGTTCTCATCAAAGTTAGTAGTGAATTATGCAGTATTTGACATAGACGTAACAAACGACTAATGAAATATATTGTCGTTTGACATATGCCTACAAAAACGTCGATTCGTTTTGCTAGTGTTCACAGTACAGTGTTCTAACATTTTATGCTATCTCTGCCAAGTCATCAGATAAGTCATGGCGACCCGACTTTTCAAAAGCTTTGCGGAGTTTTCTTATTTTATCCGAGGATCTTCTTTCACTGTTCCTCCACGAAATCAGCATATCAAATGCTTGGTCTTCGGTGTTTATGGGATTATCGCGTTTTATGCGTTGAATTTTGGGTTGGTCAAACCCAAGGAAACTACCGACAGTCTCGAACTCGTCGCCAAGTCTCTGTGCCATAATTCTTAGGTTGGGTTCACTCAGGGCTCCTGTACAAAAAGTGAACAAGTAGAGATGTTTAAAGGCTCTAACTACCTCCCGCCATCATATACACCATGCTTTTAACATTTCAAGCCTAAACATAAAGAACGACCTCGGACTGTATTTGATGGTAATCTCAGACTACACTCTTATTTGAAATGACATGAGGGCCATCATAATGTTTTCAAATCAGTGATTGAGGGTCAGTTTATTTTGTTTTTTTCGTGGAGCCATTTTGTTGTTATGATAAAAAAAATTCCCCATCCCCCATCCCGAGTCTGTGACGTGAAGGGGTATTATGATGGGCAAATTGATTACCTTCGATTTTCACAGCTGTCTTACATGAAGTTTTTGGCCTCGGTGGACCAGGGTCGACCTGAAAAGATTACAAAAAGAACGTCATTACCGTTTGCTTGTTACTAAATCTTGAGACTACAAATCATACAGGAATATTTGGCAATGTATGGTGTAATTGTGACGGTACGATACGCTGTGTAATGCCGCCATCAACGGCCTAATCGTTCTAAGTACCGGCTGATAAGGTGACACCGCATCTTGGGCACCGCATAGTCATAACAGTTCGAGAAAAGAACAATGGTGTATCGATCATGGCCATCTCATCCTCTAGTACGACTAAGTAAACAAATTGAAAGTAGTCACTCACCTTGGGAAGTGTCACTAGTAGTTTGTCAAGAAATCTAGGTGTTTTCTTAATTCCACCTTTCTCAGATTGGTTGGTGTTTCCTCCGCCATCTTCTTTTGCGTAGAACTCGACACTTCCTATATGGCAATCTGATGCGAAGTTACGGTACGGATTCACGTGTTTGATGGGAAATTCAAACCGATTAGAGCGCCCTCTGTAGAAAATAAAATTAGTTTCTACTTCATCACTATCAGCACGAGAAATGTTGCCGGTGAACTGCATACAGATTTCTTGTTCCTCCCTTACTTCGACTTCGGTGCTTGGTTCCGGTGGACCAATCCAGCCATGCTTGATGAGTCTGTCTTCAACTTCGTCGCACTGGTCCTGTAGGACTAGTTGAACAACGGCTCGTTCTCTATCATAGTCGAATTGATGGAATATAATGTTGACCAGGGAGGTATGAGTCCAATGTTCTATCTCTGTTGCGATGTCTGTTCTACAGTTTGCAGGTTTGCTTGATGGATACATTATCAGCATCAACCTAGATGATAAAGGATAAAGAGGATGACTACTAAATGTGATACATTGTCCCACCGCCCTCGTGGTATACATTCCTGTTGCTGTTCTAAAATGTGGTGTACGTTTGGGGAGGTTAGTCTAAAATGAGATTATCTCTCCTTGGTTTCATTGGTATTAATCATTCTATTACACAATTGTTATAACTTTGTCTAAAGAGGAGTACATTTTTACTCAATTTAGTCTTAAATTGAATATGTGATTTCACACCAGAGGGCAGCACATCCTACAAAACCAGTGGGTGGGTGGGTGGGTGCATCCCTTCCCCTCCAGGACATGGGGTTAATGATGAACTGAAGCAGCACACAGGCAAAGGGAGATTAGACCGCGCCCACAACGACTGATCTGTCACTCTAACAGGCCAATATTTGACGTAGAAATTGATGTGTTGTGTACTGTGGCCTTGACTCCAATTCTTGCCTTTAGCTGACGGCAAGAAATGAAGAACAACTTTTACAACTTTCAAACTCATCTCATTTTTATTCTGATCAAAATCACCCCGGTCATATTTTACAAACATCTACGGGTGAAAACAACAAAAACAGCCAATTAAGAAATCTGCCTGTGTTGCAGACCATGATAGACACATCCCCTGATGTTGAGTGTATATTGCCATAACTTGCCTAGTTCTGTCAAAAAGTGCGTCATCATTGTCAATCTCCAAAAGTGCCAACTGTTCTACTAGTATTTTCTGACAATGCCATAGTGCAGGTCTCTACTAACGTAGTACATTTGTACTCACATATCGATTGGTTTCTCCAATTGAAATTCCACAACGTCGTTCTTCAATACAGTTGTTCCAATTGATATTGATGGAAATACCTTCCAAGTTTCATCAGTATTCCGACCCAACACATGAGGTACGACATCTGACGTTTCTTTACCTCTGCCTTGCTGTCCTTGTTCAGCCGTAGGCGGTCGACCTTGCCGTGTTGGTGGTCGAGAGTGTAACGTTTTTTCTTTTTCTTCCAGTGCGTGAGAGGAGTTTGGTAGAGATATTCTTATGGTAATTGGCTTGTACAGTTTAGGACGAGGGAAAAGGGACAGATAAACTAGTGGACTGCACGACTCAAAATCTTCGACTTTTGGGCGATGATGTTTTAGTTGCGTCACTGTTCCCGTATCTATCAATTGTACCTGTACAGAAGAAAACGGATTTGATACTTATTAATCAAGACACACTATTAAAAGACAGACAGACAGACAGACAGACAGACAGACAGACAGACAGACAGACAGACAGACGCATGCACACACGTGAACACACATTTTAACGCATGCAGTATAGAACAGAGCATGTAACAATATTGTATGGTCACAAAATATTCCATGTCAATGTGTGTGTTCATGTCTGTCCAAAAGACAAAGCTTCACTGTGCAATGAATTAGACGTCATCACTTTGATCAGTATTACATTACTCACCTCAATAGAAAGATCCGTTGGTGATCTGAGTGCTTGAGGTGGGAACTGTACACTAACTCGTCTGTCAACTGATGACGTCACGTTGCCACCCTGTCGGTCTACTCTGCAATGATCTCGTACAAAGCGAGATATCACCACAAACGTTGAGAATGTATTAATCCTCACTTCCGCAAATGTTTTGCCCTATAGATAACAATCATTCAAAGTAATGACAAGCGTTATTCGGTTATTACGGTATGTTGACTTTGGTCAAAATGTAGACGTTGAAAATTCCATCAACAAAAGTTTACATGAATTAAAACGTGCGTCGTTGCTCCACAGTTACAGTTACAGAGACGTCAATGAGGCAAAGATGGTTTATTGTTTTGAGAATATTGATAAAACTTTAAAAACAGCATTAATTATGGATTATGTCAAATGATAATATCAACATTAATTATCAATCTCTTGGCCAAATTAGGTAGCCTTGAGTAATAACAAGGGGGAGGGTCGGGGGAAAGTAAGTCATGTATCGTGGCAGTGATGGTACGTGATAGCAGTAGGATTTGGAACCGGTGTCAGCGGTGGGACCATGTCAAAATCACAAATGAAATACTGCAAATTTAGATAAAAAAGGAGTGAAAGTAAAAGGCGACCCTCCCCGAATTTCCATTTTCTCAAATATGCCCCCCCCCCCCGGACCAATTTGTAAAAAGTGACCCCACCTAATTCCCCTCCCCCCCTTTGTAATCACTGAAGACGCCCTCAGCAAATAACTTTGATTAATTTTGAACGTTTCTGTGACGACTGCATGTCATAGCGGTGGAAAAACCTAATGTTTACGTCAAATTATTTGTGAAGTTGTCTGACATGCTAATATATCAACATTTTGGAGTTTTTCTCACCTTATATTCATCAAACGTTCGGTCTGTGGAATTGGTTGACATTAATTTCCATGTTTTTCCCGAGCCTGTTGTTTTGACAACAATTTCTTTGTCCCTGCTACGCAGAGAGCTGTGATATGGGATGGAAACTAATGCAAACTTTGATAGATTGATATTCATTGGTTCGATGTTAACCACGTGACTGAAAGCCATGTCATGCACACCAACAGCAGTCTTCAGGAGATGATCAGCAGGTGTGCACGTGATGGGTACGTCAGCGAGCACGCCCTGTGGTGCCCGTATTATGCAAAGAAGTTTTTCTTCAATTTCATCATTATCAATGTAGTATCTATGGAGATGATAATTTTACAGTATATTAGATATTTTATCTAAAATATCCATAGATATTGCGACTGAAAAGATTTTACAGATTGGAAATATCACATTATCTTTTTTATTGTTTAGATTATGGAGCCATGTCCTCCTTTGAAAATCTCATATTTGATTATTATCTCAAAAAAAAAATTTATTAGGCTTTTATATCAGAAGTCGAAATTTCAAAGCAAACATACACACTGTATTTTAATTGTCCAACAAACCATATGTTCAACGATATCGTGTGTTTATCAAATCAATTGTGTTGTTGTTGTTGTTGTTGTTGTTGTTGTCGTCGTCGTTATTGTTGCTGTTATTATTATTATTATTGTTGTTGTTGTTGTTGTTGTTGTTGTTGTTGTTGTTGTTGTTGTTGTCGGGGTCTTTCTGAGATAAATGTTCACGTCTGTTAATGTTCCTGCTAAGGAATGATAACTTTTAGACTTAAAACTTCTTACTTTCTACAATCCCACGTTTTTGGATTCTTCTCGTCCATGTCACAAATGTTTGACGTCATAGCTTTCGTTGCCATGTCAACCTTTGCGCTAGCGTCTTTCATGTCAACAATGCACTCTTTTACTTCAACAATCATATCGTTGATTTCGTCTGCCCCATATTTTTCCTGTCTCGTCAAAAGATAAAGTTGTTCGATGGTCTTCCTACTACTTTTGTAAGTCTTCACTGCATGTTCTGTCTTCTCCTTGAGAGACTTCAAGACATCCAGTACCTGTTCTATACTTTTCCGGGCATCGTCCGTGTCGCGTCCACAGTCATCAACAGCCGTAGTGGTAGAATCGATTTTGTCAAGAGAACCTTTCGCCACCGTATCACATATCTCGGCCGTTTCGTTAGCTTCTTGCAACGTCTCCAGAGCATTGCTAACGGCTTGACTTCTTTTCTGGCTGTTGATCATCTTCAGAGCATCGGTACTGATTTTATGACACTCTTCAATTTCTACTTCCATCGAAGATGCTACCTCATTGATATCGTCAGCCAGTTTGTCCATCTCTTCTTCTCTCTTCTTGAGTTCTTCCACTGATAGTTGTGAATCGTGAACTATTGCACGTATACTTTTTAAAGTGTCCAGTGCAGTAAGTGCCTTTCCTTTACTGTTCCCTACAACACCCTTCGCTTTGTCACTCGCGGATGTTAATCTCTGTTTGTAGTCTTTGTTGTCATCTTTGTCGTCGACTACAAATTCTTCTAAGTCGTCAATAAGGTGCAAGGCCTTCTCAGATGTTTGTTCAGCAGCTTCAGTGCATTTTGTCAACCAATCGATTGCTCCATCTGCTGCTATTGCAGACCTGATTGCTGCTTGGCGTGCTTTCTTAGCTGCAAGACCACCAATAACTTCTGTGATGTAAGATTGGATATCTGCGGAAACTGAGCAAACTGACTCTTTAAATTTCATGATTAGTTGGTGGTTTTCTTCTGACCTACTTGAAACTAGTTGCATTTCTTCTTTACTTTCTCTTCTCTTGTATTTGTCTTCTGCTTCTTGTAAAATTATACCTGCATTATCTGTCAGTTCCTTAATTCTACTGACATTATCTCTGCAACATTTCTCCATCTTCTCAATTTGGCGGTATACTTCTGGGTTGATTGGCACCACACCATGGCTTTCTTGAGTTTCAGGATGCTGTGCCTTGTTGTCACGGTTACCATTATTCACATCTGATGACCTCCGAGACCCCGAACTTGGTGGATGCAAGATAAGATTCACTATTGATAATCTTCTCGGTTTCACAGCAGATGCTTTCCTTGAAGATTTATCCGAATCCGCCGATTCTGATCGAATCTGTGCTGTGTCTTCAACCTGTCGTTTAAATCTATCCACCTCTACACAAATCCCCTTGTATAACTTGCTTGCTTCTTCTACTACCGCTTGCACGCCTTTGGCATGGTTTCTGGTCTTTTCCAGAGCTGCCTGCTTTTCTAATGTTTTGAAGGCTATCGTTAAGATACCCTTACATTCAGCGATTGCTGTTCTTGCTCGTCCAACTGCGTTTTCTGCGTCTCTTGTTGCCGAATGTACTGCATTCAGTTGTTGTTCTTCGCCTGTTGATGTCTTTGAACGTTTACTCTTAACGCCCTTTAAGGTCTCTGTGACATTTTGTAGTCTGTTTATGGACTTCTCAGTTTCTTGGCACTCTTTCGACAAAGTGGCACTGATCTTTTTTAGGTCTTGTATGAGTTTTTTATTTTCTGTGGTATCAGGTTTGATTTCACCAATGAGCTTTCTACACTCAGACAGAGCATCCCTCGATTTCCTAAGGTCCTCTTTAAACTTTAGAAGAAGTTCTTCAGTGTCTTTGATAACCCTCCAACCTTCGTCGTTCACAAGCTCCTTGTCGACTTGAGCTTGTAATATATCGATATGCTTCTGCACTTCACCAAATGCAGTATTTGCTTGTTTGGCGCCCTCTTTGACATGGTTCCTAATTTCTTTCATGTCATGAACCAGTCTACCTAAGTCTTCAATAGAACATCTTTGACTGGAAAGTTGATTTATTTCCTCGTTTTTACTTTGCAAAGAACTGTTCCTTTCAGATGTTTTAGATGTCGCTTCTTCCAAAGTCTCCAATGCCTTGTTTGCTTCTCCAAGTGTTTGCAAGGAATCATGGTCTTGTGAAGTCGTCTGCAGAATTATTGGTGATAACTTTTCTACAACAGACTTTGCCGTTGTTTGAAGTTCCTTGGTCTTGTTTGTCAGTTCATTCGCTTCCTTTAAATGTGTTGATGCTTCTTCGATCAGCGATTGTTTTATCTTTGTGTCCCTTCCTGTTCTTTGTCGTACCTCCTTGATGATGTCTAGTGCCTCGTCTGCAGTTTTCATTAATTCTTCAACGTTATCTGCTATTTCTCCTTTAAGAGATGCCAAGATCCCAAATTCATCACCAGCTTCATATTCAGTACCATTTTTCATTTGTAACTTTTCAATCATTATTTTGAGTTCCTTAGTCGCTGAGATTACAGTTTTCAAATTCTCGTCTACTTTTGCTGATAATATTCCTGCCTCTCCTAAATACTTGTTAATTTCTTCATCCACAGGTACACTCTCTGCCTCTCTCCTCGCTTCTGCCATTTCTCTCGCAACCTGTTCTTGTTTTTTACTAACTTTCAAACTAAGTTCTTCATTATCTGCAATGATTGTTTCCCCCTCAGTTCCTATTTTCTCCATTTCTTCTTTATATAAGTCTGCTAATATCGTGGTGATATCCGTAGCTGACATGTCAGCGATCTTTATCAAGTCAGCAGCGACTTCTCCAATTCGTTTTATATCGGCCTGGATCGTCTTGCCTTCCGTTACAAGGAGAGCGAGAACTTTATCCATTTGGTGTAACTGAGCTAAAGTCGTTGCTAAAACAATAAAAAAAAACGGAATTTATACTTTCAGTATCGCCAACTTCATAAGAAAGCTTTCTATATAATAGTGAACCAATGCAATAGATTGAAAAATAGAAAACTCAGGCCAGAGTGATTAATTCACCATTGTTAGCGCTCCCTTTAACCATAAAACCTAAAAAAATTGTTTGGTTCCGGTTACCCGACCTCATCTAGTTTTTCACTGCCGACCCTAACTTGTTTACGAATTTGAGAAGAAGAAAAAATAAAATCGTGAAAATTGTGAAGTCTCGCAAGAAATAGTGGATGCGGAAACTGACATCAACTTAAAAAGACAATATAAAACTGTTTTTCCAATCTGTAATGCCTGTACATCTGATGGGAAGAAACCAATAACACATGTCACAGAGACCATATGGAAAACAACGGAAAACATAACTACCTGAACTAGAAACTCACATATGAAAAATTATATATATATATATATATATATATATATATATATATATATATATATATATATATATATATATATATATATATAATTTCATTCTTCTTTCGCCAAGTAGAGTGCTCGATCACCTTGGAGAGCTATCATACATAAAAATGAAAGAAGACGAGTCACCACTAACCAAGATCACAAATCATACATAGGCGTTAGTGACACAGAATTCAAAAGCAGGTTTAACAACCACAAGTCTTCATTTAAACTTGATCACAAGAAGAAAGACACTGCACTCAGTAAATACATTTGGCACCTAAAAGACAGCATCATTAATTACGACGTACACTGGTCAGTTCTCAAGCAGGCTTCCTCATACTCTAACGTTACCAAACGATGTCAACTATGCCTCTGGGAAAAATATTTTATTATAACTGCCGACAAATCAACGAACTTGAACAGCAGAACTGAATTAATCAGTAAATGCCGGCACGCTAACAAGTTCTTACTTAATAATACGTAACCTTTGTTGTTAATCTTTTTGTGTACACACAGCCATCAGTGAACACACACAAGTTATGTACATAATGCAGGATGTATAGCTAACGAATACTATTAAACCACACTATTACACCTGACGATCCTTCGGGTGAAACGGTCCGTAGTGTAATTCCACTATGTAATATCAGACTCGTCTTCTTTCATTTTTATGTATATATATATATATATATATATATATATATATATATATATATATATATATATATATATATATATATATATATATAATAAAAATCAAAAATCTACCTACCCCACCTATTCTAAAATTGAGCGTAATCGGAACCACAAAATATTTCTATTAGGCCTAAATTAAACAAGTAACGATTGATATATTGGTTTATTCACTGATTCAAATGATGTAGGAAAGATACTATAACTTTGAATGAGACATGTATACGTCATCGAATATTGGACAAATAAAGTTAACGCACATTGTAACTAAGATTCTGAATAAAATGACTGATAATACTCGACATGTAGTTTCAATTGGTAAATTGCATCTCAATGGCATGACATAATACTTGTAGTACATAGTACAGTGAATGAACATAAATCTCACAGTATACACATTCATAGCAATATCTACCCCCTCCCAACCCTTTAATTTTTCTTGATGAAAACGATCCAGACAAAAAATTGCACGTATTATAATATAAAGTAAAGTAAAGATAAGTAAAGGACTGTTTAATAAATATTGTCAATAAATTAGATTTTGTAACTAACCTGCAGGTCCATCTTTATCAGTTGGTCTCCATTTCACTGTTAAGAAAAATATATGATAATATTATTAAATTTAACAATGATCTCTCTCTATCTCTGTCTGTGTCTCTGTCTGTGTCTCTCTGTCTGTCTCTCTGTGTCTCTGTCTCTGTCCCTCCCTCCCCCTCTCTCTGTCTCTCTGCCTCTGTCCCTCCCTCCCCCCCCCTCTCTCTCTCTCTCTCTCTCTCTCTCTCTCTCTCTCTCTCTCTCTCTCTCTCTCTCTCTCTCTCTCTCTCTCTCTCTCTCTCTCTCTCTCTCTCTCTCTCTCTCTCTCTCTCTCTCTCTGTGCTAAAATGGGCACATGTCGAATTGAACAAAACATGAAAACCGATATCGTATATTTGTTATTGCTTGTTCATAATCCCAACTCGGAGGATAGTTTTGTGTAAAAACCAACAATTGCTTTAAGCACAATCCTTTACGATACGCCATTTTATTAAAGATAACAACATATAATTAGTAATGACATACAAGGCAATGAATGATAATCACGAGGTTTTGGCACCTATACTGATATTGTATAATCGGAAGAGGGTGAGAAGGAGAGGGGCGTTGTCGGTACTGTGGAAGTTAACATAAACAATGCAGACGAGAAAAAGACAAACGTACAAGACTAAAAAATATACTAATTTAAAGGTGATCTCTGAAATGTACACTTTTAATTAGGAATTTTATATCAACAATGGTTTGTCCATTTCTCAATAAAACTAGGTTTGCATATGATTCTTACTAGCTTTTTTCATCTTAGAATTCGACAGTTCCATTTCAAAGAGGCGAAGTTGTATCATTTGATAAGTTTTGATGAATTGTTCGAGTTGTACCAAAACGTGATTGAGAATAGGCGAAAAATGTGTACATCCAAGCTAAATTGTTTCCCTATCAATCATAATATTTGCATTATATTAGTTGGCGTGTTTACTGAGAGTCCTCACTCTTTGTACGTGTGTTATATTGACAAAGAGTAAAATGTCCAGTAATTATTTCATTTTCTTTGTTTGCAAAGTATCACCTTACATTTAAGTATATCGGTTTCAAGGTTCAGTTAGCGATCTACTTTATCAAAGTTGATTTTGTCTTTTTTTTCAATATTATTTTTACAAAGCTTTATAAAAGTAAATATTCAACCCGTGAATGTCAACCCGTTAACCGTATTTTGTCCTTCTGTCTAAGGCGTTTCGAGATTCATAGCATGCAGTTCATTTATTTATTGATCCGACCACAGACAAGTAAGTAATACTTGTCTGTGATCCGACACCATACTGGCTCGAGCCGCAAAGATACACACCGATCCCATGCCCTAAATAATATTTTCATTAGCATACACATACGACTTTATTAATCAATACGCTCTATACCAATACTGCATCCAAGATCCGACTAACTCCGTTTCTATGTTTTTTGTCTAATTTATTTCACAAATCGTTACGAAAGCGGACTTTAAATGAAGGTTTGCGGTAATGTTAGGACCCTAAGAGAGCCGTACTGGTACTCTCGAGAATAATTCAACAAGCAACGTAAGAGAACGGTGAATCATTGAGTTTTGCATACACGTTATTTTATGCACCAAGTTCGACAAGAACTTCGTAGTACATATTGTGTATTAATGTAAAACGTATATTAATGATCAGACAGTCAAACAAAAAAGTCGTACTACAGGTATACTCCAACCTCCATACCAGAAAGTATCATATGACAGTACGCCTTGGTACACCTAGTAACAAACAACAAACTTTCACCTTCAAATGCATCACTGAAAGTATGTTGACAACCTACCTTTTTTCAATTCTTCTTTCCTGTTTCGAATCACGGTTTGACTCTCTATCATCGCTGTTGTAAGCCGTTGCATTCCACCCAATAACGAATGACACATCCCATCCGCTGTTTGCAGTCCCACCTGAGAATTATGTAGTAAGTTTTGCGTAGAAACCAACAATTGATTTTCATGACAATCTTTTACAAAGTCAGTTGAGTTTTCTATCTTTTGGTTCTCAATTACGAACTGTTCTGCCCATTGGATCATTTTAGTTTTGCAAGCGATGTTATCTCGCCGCTCCACGTCCTCGTCAAAAAGCGTTTCTTCCTTCTGTGGCATTTTGATGTAATAATACAGAGAGCCGTCACGTACGTATGAAAGTCACTCACTACTGCTGTGTGGATAGCAGTCTCCGCACGAACTGAGTTAGGAACGACGAGTTGCTGCGTAGTAACCGCCATGCTTGAATACTAGTATACAATTTCACACATCAATAGAGGCACACAACGTGGGACTGATTGAATGTCACGACTGAACAAAAGTGTTACAGTAGCGCTACCTCCCACCTGTGTATCCAGTTTTAATGTCGCACACGATATTTACATGCTACCACCTGTACCGTGGAAACGTTTCATTCGGCAAAAAGGAGAGCTGTGTACTTGGTGTACATATCACGGTATCGAACGATCAGTATTTCAATGTTCTAGTATAGCATGTTTCAAAGGGGTTCTAAATTACTGGTCTGTAGCATATTTTGTTTAAATCTATAGTGTCTGGGTTTATATCTTCTGTATACCGTACTCAGTTTGCTTATTTTCAATAAGCATAGCGTAGAAGAATAAGTGTTGATAAATTTCAAGCTTCAGTAAGACAAATCTGACAATAGTCGGAGTTTTTTTACAGTACATATTTCGAAATTTGAATATGTTACTCTCATGAAATTATTGGGAAAAAGTTTCAAGAAAAACAGCATGACGACATAACATCTCCATACCTATACTATAAGATTCGCCATGTCTTTCAGCCCTAACCAGTCGCATTCCTCTCTTAATGCTGACTGATCAGTCTCGCATGCCAGAGCATTTTTCCCGGCTGAAGCACCCTGTCGGCGTTGGCTGATAAGACTCGCCGTAGAGGGCGGTGATGATGACGATGTGACTGATAGGATGCTGCTGGATGATAAGGCGGTATGACACGCGTCTTACACAACACGCAAACCTAGTTTTGGTATACATATACGTTGCACATTTATCCATAGACTTTCCACCCATCTATCATCGCTGACGGAGGGTCTATGATTTATCTATATGTTAGCACGCATTGTTTTCATTATTTGTTTGTTTGCTTGTTTGTTTGTTTGTTTGTTTGTTTGTTTGTTTGTTTGTTTGTTTGTTTGATTCATTACCAAATATTAATTAACTATTGGAATGATTTGGTAAAGAATGATCGTACCTGACATCGAAGTTGTTTAAGTAAGCCTACCTCGAGAAACTACAGAGATACAAATCGTTGTTCATTACACGTGACATACCATACAGAGGATTCTGCAACCTGTTGATTTTTTGATACAGCGCCCTCACTGGTAAATTCACGACATTTTATGGAAAGTTGTAGTATGCTGTCAACCACTTATTAAGATTCGCTTTCATTGGTTAGAAAACAATCTAAGAAAATACATTAAATAAAATCACATAGATTGTGTGGAGCTGCCTGTCTGCTATGAGGATGGTTCTCCCATCCAAGTTGATCTATAACCTCAGATCGCTAGAAGAATCTGAGATCTAACCCAAACAGACACCTCGTCACAATAACTGAAACGTATTCATCTAGAGCTTAACTTTGAAGAACTGAATTCCCTAAAACGGACAAAGGAATCCCCCACAGTAGATGTCCACTCTGTATTTTATTGCTGTACCATTATGGTAGTAGACTAAGTAAACTCTCTACATGAGGAGGAGGCATCGTGTATCCAATTCAATTCAATTCATAGTTTATTCGCTAATGTATATATTATAAAAAACACATCAGAAAGCCTGTTGGCTCTTACGCTAAAAAAAATAGCAGTTAAAAACAACACCCAACAACAGTTATCAGTCAAATACAAACACTCACAAATAAACACTAACAATAACAGTGACTAGAATTGCAAGTATCTGGCTAGAGAGTCCTTCCCATTTAATTGGCGGACTGCTGACGGGTAAAACCTTTTTCTGTTTTTCTGTGATGTTCTGATTTTGCTGTAAGTGAGCGATAACGTTTCCCTGATGGCACAAGGGAGAATTGATCGTTGGCTGGATGGGAAGAATCGGATAAAATCGATTTCGTTTTCTTTTTCATCCTAGACTTGTAAATATCTTCTAAATGAGGCAGATTTCCACCAATAATGTGCTTGGCTGAACGTATCACACAGTTTAGTAGGCGTCGGTCCTCCACAGTGGAGCTCCCGTACCAGAAAATAATGGAGATTGTAAATACACTCTCAATAAATGCCCGGTAAAATTTTATCAGAAGATTCTTGCCAAGACTGAAGCCCGCCAACCTACGCAAAAAGAACAATCGCTGCTGGGCTTTTTGGACACAATGCTCGACATGCACCTGCCAGGTCAAATCGCTAGAGATGCGGATAGAGAGCCATTGATAGACAAGGGTGCGAGAGGAGTCTTATTCAGACGATTCTCACTCGTAACTTAGCATTGACGGGTTTCCGTTGACAGGTAGTACTGTAAAGGCTACGGAGACAGACAGACAGGCAGGCAGACAGACAGACAGACAGACAGACAGACAGACAGACAGACAGACAGACAGACAGACAGACAGACAGACAGACAGACAGACAGACAGACGGACGGGCGGGCGGGCGGGCGGGCGGGCGGGCGGGCCGACGGACGGACGGTCAGGCAGGCAGGCAGGCAGGCAGGCAGGCAGGCAGACAGACAGACAGACAGACAGACAGACAGACAGACAGACAGACAGACTTGATCAAGTAACATGACTGAGTTGATGTGTTATCTTACAATATCTGTACTTGTATTTCCCTTTGAGGAGTTACAAGCTGTCCATTCACTCCTGATTTACATCTGTAGAATATGTGATGTTTTATTTTGTACTTTCAAGTTGTCATAAAATATGTTCAATAAAAGGAAAATACGTACAGGTACAGAAACTACCTCCCACTGGCAATCTTAAAGTATACGGATATATATCATTTTGACTAGTAAAATTTAGAGAAGGCGTAGCATCAAACCAAATTGAAGGTCCGGGTCAGTACACTGATCGACTATTGATGCCATAAATGCCTGTAAGCGATCGATATTTGAACAGCACTCAAAGAGTCACCGTGTTTAAAAGGTCCCTTTGAAATTTGACGTGCGGGGGTCACAAAGGTGTTGTTACATACTTGTTGCAACAGGTTGCATTTAATAGATTTCACATGTAAAGTGAATACTGACCCTACACACACGTATTTAAACATGGCAGATGAACCAAAAACATACCAAATATAGTGTTCTTCTAAATTACTATGACATGCCACATTTGTCTCTTTATTTTTATTTATTCTGTGTTTGGGGAATCTCACAAAGATCGACAGAGTATATCTTATACATTGTATTATATTCAGGTAAATTAGCCGACGGCAAGATTTGTTCAGTGACACGATAAAAAGTGAACAGCTCCCTGTGTACATAATCAAAGTAGTTTTTCTTGCATGGCAAATCGCTGAATATGCCTTAGAAGATAGCTTTTGGTTATAAATTGTCTTTGACTTACAATCTGTCGATATGTAGAATAGCGACTATACAGTGGATATGTCTTGGGTTGTGAAAGGAAACATACTTGATACCATCTGTACATCACCAACGGCCGATTTCCCATCACCTTAAAGGCGGGAGAGGGTGGAAGACAAGTGTAAACGGGTCACATGAAAAAAAAAATTAAAAACACACCTGAGGGTACTCAAAAATATATGCCCTAAGCTTGTTGTGGTTGGGTTCGTTAACTTATGATGATAACTCTAGTAAACATATCTTCCACATTTTGCATGCGTTCAACTATTCAAAATGTGGAGTAAATTCTGATATGATTTGATGATATGATTCCGGTGTGATATAATATGATAATCTCACATAATCGGGATTATCACGAGTGATAGCGGTGCCGTAAAAGGGCTGCCATTTGCTTTTACGACAAAAGCCCGAGGAGAGCAGTGATAACCCTACTTATTATACATCACCTGGGACAACGATACACTATGTACATACAATTGACAGAGGAACTACCAATACGGAACTGACTGCCAAAAAATGTCGGGCTCTTCGACAAAACATTTTGACGAAGATGAGAGAAAGCCAGACAACATTGGCAGCAAGGCTCGGCTTTTCTCGACAGCTAAGAAACTACCAAAGATCACACAGCAAATTTTGGAGAGTTCCCCGCAAAAATTCAACGAGGATGGTTTGTTGAATGATCTGCTGAGCCTGTTGAAAGAAATGCGTGCCAACATACAAACGGTTGAAGCCATTTCCGTGGCTCTGAGTGAAGCACTGACAATCGTTACGACTGCTGTTAGAGACAGCACGCTTGCATTTCGTCAAAAACGAAAAGAACTGCTGGAAGAAATAGGTAAGATAAACAAGTAAACCCAAGTTTCATATTGGTTTTGGTATATGCATGTTGTTGCCATAGTAACAGCGTCAAGTTAGTCGAACTCATTAATTAAAAGGTCAAACTGTAATATGATCGTTTTGATTTTGCTCATGCAATTGGTACGTTACTACATTTGTAAATCAGCCAAAGTAACGTATAAATACTCAACTTTTTCATGGAAAATAAAAAGTTTAAGTTATGATATGACATGTTGACGTATACTATTTCTATAGTGTGAAAGGCAAAGAAAGTCTAGTTCTGACGTCACGATTCGAATAGTCTAAGCAGGTCATAACACACACAAACAAACCTACCCACACACACACACACACACACACACACACACACGCACACACACACACACACACACACATACATACACACACATACATACATACACACATACACACACACACACACACACACACATTAACTTTATACATAGATAGTTGTAGAGGTGTTTTACATATTAGAATGTCGCCAGTGAAGTAGTAACCGCGTTATTTGCTCATTGGACTCGGTTAAAGTCGAGTACTCGAGTGACTGTATTTTCGTCAATTGAACCCAGTGTTCTCACCACTGATGAATATGATCACTGCAGGGACGAGAATAATCACAACAGTCATGGTTATAAGTGTTGATAACAACACTAGATTGATCAGAATTGACGAGTTTTAAGTAGAAATTCCACGAATACCGCGACGAATACTATACGACTCAAGTGTGTGAATGACTAATGAAAACTTTGAAGGGTTCTGGTAAAGTGAGTTGACTTCTAATAGTGAGCTTCATGGTAAGGTCATGCATACAGGTGGATTGTTGCCAAAATATATTTGACCTCTTTTAGTTGACCTTTGCATACATTTCTTGATATATGGACATTGTGTGTGATCCTAGAGAAGATAGTGGCAGTTTGAAAAAAATCATGAACGAATATGTGTGTGTGTGTGTGTGTGTGTGTGTGTGTGTGTGTGCGTGCGTGTGTGCGCGTGTGTGTGTACATGTGTGTGTATGTGCGTGCGTAGGTTTGTTTGTTTGTGTGCGTGCGTGCGTGCGTGCGTGCATGTGTGTGTGTGTGCGTAGGTTTGTTTGTGTGTGTGTGTGTGTGTGTGTGTGTGTGTGTGTGTGTGTGTTTATCAATTATGTGTTCTTGTAATTTTTGTAACAGTAAGTCAATAAGTAAGTGTTCTGTCCTGTTTAGTTGGGACCACGTAGTGGTAGCTGATATTTTCCCATCGTTGTTTTGGTCACAGATTAGTGTCCGACCAATCTGATTAAAATCCGATGTAGATGTCCGCTAATCGTTCATTGCTATTTTACCTTCGTTATTTTGCCTGAATTGACCTCCGTGGTACATGTTTACGTTTTTATCCTGATCGCCTCCTCTAGAGGAACAAAACATAAAACGTAAACATGTACCACAGAGGTCAATTCAGGCAAAATAACGAAGGTAAAATAGCAATGAACGATTAGCCGACATCTACATCGGATTTTAATCAGATTGGTGCCCGACAAGCTTGGATACAAACGAGTTTGTCTATAAAAAGGACTTGGCAATATTACTGGCGTCTACCTGTGATCATGTTTTGCCTCATGACGTCATCTCTGAAAATTGCTTTGACTTCAACATTTCTTTATCATTGTGTTGGCCATTGTAATGCCTGACAATTTATTTTCAACTGTATCAATGTGTATATTATAGGTATATCAAATATTCGTCGTCATCACAGTGACACGATTGTGATTTATCCAGGTACAATTAATGAAGTTATCAATGACATTAGAACAATAGTAAACGAAGAGAAACACTTTCAATAGAGCAATACGTTGACTCGAAACAAAGAGACAACTCTAGTATGGTTTACCTCCCAGTAAACATGGAGTTACTTATTACATGTACAAGGATACATCTATGCTTCTAACAATGCCAAGGTCGTCTTTGTTGATTATATCATTATTCGTACTCATAATAAGGAATGTGGCATCTGTATTAAAACAATAGTGCATTATAGCGTGACTTCTGTTGACGTGACCATGGAAACTACGATGTTCATTTTCATCTTTTATTTATGATATATGGAGATTTTTAACTTCATCATCAGCGACAGATCTGTAACGGTCGGAACCCACCATATGTAACGCTCCAGTTCCGCTTCGTTACTTCATTACCATCTTCTACAAGAGGCACAGATACTCTGGATTGTATCGTACAAAGTGACGTCATCATGACGAGTGAGACATGCTCCAAATTGATCTGGTTTATTGCGTTACTGGCATACATACACGGCAAGACAATCACAAGACTTTTCTTCTCAACAAGTGAAAAATTACAGTACTCAATACGCCGTTGAGGGCGTTATAGGAATATGTCACATAGCGGTACTTCAAAATGTTAACTAAATGAGAATCTTACTCGTCATTCATTGCTCTGAAAGATACTAGATTGGATGGAAGTTCAGGATGAAGTTATAAATCTACATAGTAGATAAAATATGACAATGTAAATTGTAGGTTCCTGGCCATGTCAACAGAGCGATGCTAATGCAATATGCGTGCACTATTGTTTCAAATTAAGATGCCACCTTCCTTTCTTATTATATTCAGTACGAACAATGATATAATCAACAAAGACGACCTTGACATTGTTAGAAGTACTAGTAACTCCATTACCAGGATTCTAACGTACCACACCAGATTCCTCTTTTGTTTCAAGTCAATGAATTGTATGTGTTTCTATCTATTAACTATTGTTCTATTGCCATTGATAACTTCATTAATTGTACCTAAATCACAATCGTGTCAATAAATTGGTATGGTGAATGTGTATACAGTAACTCTCGTATGTCCATACTTACCTCTCAATCTTCATTAAATTAAATATTAACGATGCTCCCTTTGCGACCAAAGAAGTCCTCAAGAGTTGTTTATGCTTTTCACTTTTGTAATTTTAGACAACGCTGCATCGAATCAATATCAAAGTGTCACCAGTTAGAAGAAGATCGGTTTAAAATCTCAAACAGCTCAGGATTTAAAAAAAAAACGACGATTTAAATCATCACTGAACCTGTATCTCCCTCTTAATCAAGTTTTTCATTTTTTCGTATCAAACAGAGGAAAAACGCAAGAACATGAAAGTTGAAGAAGATGACGATACAGCCAAGAGTATAGGTAAATTCTAGCAATATTTTATATTATTCTGTGTTGTGGTGCCATTAGCCCGTTGGTGGCGCTGTTGTGCTACGTACTGATTTGGAATAATTATCATTATGTCATATACCTTTTATTCCAAACAAAAATTCGATACTATAGTTTACCAACACATGAGTGTTCATTTGGAAATCATTATGTTATGATGTGATTTATGTCAAAGGTCATCTATACAGGCCACGATTTAAAATTAGTTGTATGAAAGAGGTCAACAAAGGTCGAGGTAAAAGCGTTGGAGAGCGTTTATGGTCATGGTTAATTAAAAAAACAAACCATAAATGTCAAAAACGAAGGATAGTAGCATTCAGAATATTGCATGATATCTTTATCTTCTCTAAAATGCTACAATCAACGTTAACAACGTAAATAAGTTCAAGAAATTGGTCAACGAAAACAAACTAACTAACTGAACATTTGATCGTCACCACAGATTGTTAAATCCAATTCAGTGTTATAGTTCAATCAACAAGTCTGTGTCACACACTTAGACTTAGACCGGCACCATTTTCGTGGGATATTGTTTTTTATTTTGGGGATATTTTTCGAGTTTGTGGTGTTTTTAGTTTTTCAAATGAAAATGACCTCAACACTTTTACTTTATCTCTCCCAGTTATAATCATATCAAATAAAGCATGTAAAAAGCCTGGACACGTGAGTGTCTAGACTAGAATAGACGATGGTGTCTCTCCACTCTTTACATGTTACACCACAAGGCTTTCAGTACTAACTCTTTACGTGTCCGTTGTTAGTGTGTGCGTATATTTACTTGCTCCCTGTGCGATATCCGATCCTAACAACGTTGACAATACCAGGAACTTCTCACGAAATAATAGCGTGGGTCTTTCTCTAGGCTAGCTATAATTGTTTTTAAGACCACGGGTATGTAACAAAATAACCCAAAGGTTGGTGCAGTAGTTGAAATGTTATTGTCCCTACGAGGTTAAAGGTCACAGCGTTATTACAAATCAAGCATTTCTTTCAAAGTGGAATTGATACCGTGTCAACAGCCCTAATCCTAAATGTCTATGGTTAAATGTTGATATGTTCAATTTTAACGACTGTCGTCATCAGTAAATTTTACAATAAACGCTTCAGTTGTTTATAGAAGCATTTGGCATTTTTGATGTGATACGATAGAGAGTGGTAGTGTTCTAATAAATACTGGTGTTGTTAGACATACTAGTTATTTTTATTGGATATACTTCACTACACGTATTGTAGACCGAAAGACGCAGTCATTGGCGACGGAACGGACATAACACGAGCGCCACCAACGACGCTAAATTACAGTCTCAGTAACGCATTGGGAAATGAATAAATCGCAAACAAGTATGTCACCAAACTCTAATCCAAACCAATATTTATTATGGTGGTACCGGTATTTTTTAGATTAAAGTAATATTGCTGGATTACTTCAAACGATGTGCAAGTATTTAATTCGCTGATGTATTTACCAGACATATATCTTATATCAGCTATTGCACGTATTATTAGATGTTCATGTGATAGTCAACTGAAGACAGTTGAATATAGAAAGAAATGAGAGGATATGTCAATTTTGTACCAAAAAGGATGAAGATGACAAGTTTAATTTTATTCTGACACACCTCTTCTCAGAGAATATTAGAACCAAATATATTTCACCCCCACCTCCTGGAAAACATAACCTATTACACGTTCATTAAACTTAGGCAAACAAGAAACAGATATGAGAAATCATTGGGCTCGCCAAATTTATTTTTTTTAAAGTTGTAAGAAAAGACGAAATAACAGTGTAATATAAACTTTTGTTTTTTATAGTTCTTTAAGTGTTTCGTAAAGTGTCGCATATACAGTTCAATTGATTTATATCAAGTGACCTTCCACAGGCCAGTGGCCTAATTTATGCAAATACACATTGATTAACAAAATCTGCGATTATTTTCCACCTTTCTCAAATCACGTCATGATCACGTGGATAGTTTTAGAGGTCTTTAATCGTTCTTTAAAGAAAATTAGTTTGAATCAATTGTTAATCTTTCTGAGTATAAATTTTGTGTTCATAAAGGTTTGGAAGATCTACTGCAGCAGTTAAACAAAGTACACGTGGCGTTAGAAGGTGCCGGTGATAAGAGTGATGAACTACATCAGAAGGCCAGTAAGGTTTTAGAAGATGCAAAAGAGGCAGACACTCAGAAGAAGAAGAAACAGGTAGAGAAGAAAATCAAAGCAACGCTTAAAGAAGTGGATAAGGTGATTTCCGATCTACACAAAGAATATGAAAAGGCGAATAGTTTTATTGATGATTGTCAACGCTTGAGTCAAGAAATAAAACCAGACTCTGAAGAAAACAAACAGATCATTACCGACCTTAACAACAGAAATACAGAAACCTGCAGACTAAAATCCGATGTTGAAGACGTTACGAAAGCCTTTGAGGGTATAGCAACAGATCTGAGGGAAACTCTGGACACGTTGGACGATGAATCGTCCGTGAAAATGAAAGAGCTTCTCGTAAGACTTGGCGAAAGTAAGAAGGAAGCTGGTGAATTGAGTGAAAGGTTAAAAGTAAACATACAGGAAAATGAAGAAATGGTGACCATGGGGAAAGAATTTATTGACGATGCATCACGGATAGAGGACGTGAAAAGTACAATGACAGAGACACGTGAACTAGTTGACGTATCCTCATCAACCTACGAACAGCTGAATGAAGATGTCGGTAGCTTCGAAGACCAAATTCAAAAGCATATCAGAGAAAACATTTGCCAACTACAAGCTATAGAGTCATTCAATGTGGACAAGTACCTTCAGAACCTTCGTTCACAGATTTTAACTAAGAAGGAGGAGTCTCGCAAAACCTTTGGTAAGATCAAAGAATTATCGAAGAACGTCGAGAAGAGTTCCACTAAGCTAGAGAGTGTCAAAAAGGAATCAAAGTCCAAGAATAAAATACCCAAAATTGCCAATGAAGTGAAACGTCATAGTAAAGAGATTACGAACGCAGGCAACAACTTAAACAAACAGGTTGAGAAGATAAACAAATTCATCGAAGATACGACTCATGATCTTGACGTCAAAATCTTGCACGGTGAGGGCGAAATTTGTGTAAAGAAATTAGTTAAAGATCTCACATCTTTCCGAGGAGCAATTGAACAACTGGAAGAAGTCTCTACTAAATTGGATGCGTTTTACGTTGAAATTGAAAATCGGAATTCGGACGAAGATGACGACACGGTCGACCAGTGTCGTACTGCACTGAAAGAGATAGAGGAAACTTTAAACAAGTGTTCCGACATGATGAAGAAATCAGACTTGGAGATTGAGAAGTTCAAGTCATTACTGCTCAATACTGAAGCGTCTGAAGATGAAATCAAGGACTTCACGAACAAAATCAACGAACTGAACGTAGAGGTCGCTGAAACTATCAAGCGGGTCAACTCAGAAAAAATCGATCATCGTCGATGGGTCCAGGAAGCGAAAACTCGTTTCATTGCACAAAGAAGGGGCAAAATAACGAAGCAAGTAATGGAGTTCTTAGAGAGTGTTCAACAAGGGCTCGATGAATACAACGAGACAAAAAACAACGCCACTTCAACTGTCGACATAGCGGAAACAGCTGTGAAGAATTGCTGCCGAGATACTAACGAGGTGAGGAAGGCTATCCAGCTCCTCAACGAAAGTATTGAACGAGCGAAAAATGCCGTCGAAACCAGTAAAAAGTCTGAAGGAGATGTGAAGCTACAAATACAGCAAATGCAAACTTTATTGAAAAAAGACGATCCACCCGAAGAAGAAATAGAAGGTGTAAAGAAAGACATTGTAAAACTGTCTAAAGACTTAGATCAGAAAGAAAAGAACATGAAAGATCAAGTATCAAAATTGACCCTCTCGGTTGAAGTCATGGAAACCAAGAATCCCAAAAACTGGAAAGTTTATGAGTAAGTGGACATTTCTATTTTGATAAAATATGACTTAATTAATTAATCAATCAATCAATCAATCAATCAATCAATCAATCAATCAATCAATCAATCAATCAGTCAGTCAGTCAGTCAGTCAGTCAGTCAGTCAGTCAGTCAGTCAATCAGTCAATCAGTCAGTCAATCAATCAATCAATCAATCAATCAATCAAAGATTTTCTACAGCGCCAGATCAGACTCTAAAAAGGTTGAACTAGCCGTATTTTATGTATATTGTTCATACTAGAGAGAATTACACATTGTGACCCGTATAATCAATGCCAACAGATCGTTTGGCACCTAAATACTAGTATTTTTATCTCATTACTTTCGGTAAAACCAGGGTTTTCACGATGATTTCAATTTATAATACATGTATAAACTTTGACAAAGTTTGCCAATATTCCATCTTTTTGTACTATAGTGTGTTCACCACTGTTTTTACAGTTTTTACCACCAAGTCAAAGACGAGAACAAGAAAGATGATGTCGATGACGAACTACTGTGTGTGATCAGAGCACCAGTTGGAGTGCTAGATGGAGTTAACATTAAATGCAACACTGCTGATGAATTACTTAGTACAGCGTTGGGACCACATGATCGTGTCTTCAGTCCTGTTATTAGACTCGAGCCGCGGGACAAACGCTTTGATAAATTCGTACTGGTCGGTATACCCTATGCCAGGTATGACCCTTCACAGCGTAGACGCGATCGTAGTATCATGGTCAAAGAAACTGTGGACAGTAAACGATGGCTCGTACAGTCAACGAATTCCACCGACAGGATCATTCCACAATTCAAAGTAAGTAGATGCACACCAAATAAATGACCCATAGGTTCAAACATACACGACAGGCCTCTCCATACAATAATATCAATACACATTTGTGCAGAATTCCGCGCCCAATACATGAGTTGGTGGTTGGGTGGGTTCACCTGTTATAAAGTGGATTGATGCATAAAAAGGGAAAATAGGAAAAAAACAGCAGTCAGTGTAACAGACCTGATCAATATTACTGTCTATATAATGATGAAATGAGCCACCAATACCCATACAATTCATCCATTTTTGAGAGGGAAATTTGACAATTTACAATAACACATTGTAAGAGCTATAATACAAACGGATATCTACCACAAACCCCAAATGTTCCTACGTGAAAGATACCCATTCTCCTATCACATCAATCGTAGACATGGCTAGCATGTCGTGAAATGATAGATACAAAATAAAGGATTGCATACCACTAAAGTTTAAATAATGATAAGACGAATTGTTATTTAAGTTTTATCAACTTGTCTCCCAAGAACTCAAGTGAGGGCCGGTCCTCATGGGTGCAATGTTATATACGGGAAGAAACCATGGGCGTGCAATACTTGTATTATGTGGAATAAAAGTGAACTACACTTTAATCAGATCCTAGCCTATCTGTAGACTTGAAGGACTATCGCTACTACAACACTATTCCGCTAACCTAACTGACATTTAGATTTTTTTTATTTTCGCTATCGTTCCAAAGAAGGACAGCGAAATTCAAAATCAAGATGCCAGTTAGGATAGCAGATAGAGTGGTAGCACTAGTCGTTTGAGTCTATGTGTAGGCTAATCACGTCCAAATCATATCAGGGTTTGAACCCCGACCACATGGTGTATCCCACTAAGATTCTAGACTTTTCCTTTCAGTAGGTAATGATAAAACAGGTGTATGCACAATACTGTCTGTGGCACAACTAACAAGACTACGTCAGAACCGTATCAAAACCTGTTGACAACGCTATTTCTCTTATACGCTGTTTGTTTTTAAATCTGTACAGATATCCGTGTCAACTACATTTATCATAATTAATTGCAGGGTCTGGTGTTTGCCGAGTTCGCTGTAAAACAACTATCAACATACGTCGTGCTTTCCCGAGTTGTCGAGGATCGTGCAACCATAGATAAAAAGGGTGAAACGCTGGTATCGTCTGTTGAACAACGTATTTCAATAGAATATCCCCAAGGTGTGATGAAATCATCTACTGATGTAGCTCTAGGGGTGAGTATCCATGGTTAATGTGCATGTGGGCTTTATTCTTTACTTTGAATAGGTTGGGTGGAGAGGGTGGTTACTATTACTATTAATACGATTAAAAATAGTGCTCGCACTTAGGTTAGGTGATCGACAGATACATTCTGCATACATTTTGACAAAGTGGCATTGCATATATATCGTGACCATGTTGGTCTAGAAAGAGCCTCGGTACAAGACCTTTGTATTAGTAGATGAAGTGTTATCGTACTCGAGTTTGACGTCACCAAATTTAACTATGAGGTGCAACAATCAGAGTTGCATAATTCCGGTATTCCTTAAAAACAAACGTTTCAAGAAAAGTACTCACTGTTTTGACTCTAGACCTATCGCATGATCTGTTGACATGCCTGGTGTCGTGCTTACGATTAAAGTCGCCATATGGATGGGGATTGGGATTTATAGTTTATATAAAACAATTTTATCATGACCTTCTACTTGAAAAATCAATGTGAAACGACATATACCAAGCTCTTGTTTGTAACTCAATACATTGCAAATGACTGATAAATGTGTAAAACGTTTGTATTAAATTGTACGTACAATAACAAACTTTTTTATTTTTTTATTTTTATTTTTTTACACATTTTGTAGCTTTTTGCAGTGTATCGAGTTACAAACACATACTTCTCAATGTTGTTTTCACGTTGATTTTTCAAGTAGGACGCCATGATAAAATTGTTTTATAAATTAAAACTCAAAAATAAATACCCAAATCCTCATCCATATTATCACTGTATTTCTGTTTTGGTAGCGGTCTCCACAGAAAACTTTGGCGACGTGTGTATTCACTTTGGGAAAATGATGTTTTTCACTATAAAAATCTGTTTGTTGAAGTTGAACATCTTCATTCTCTTTCACAGTAGACATATGTTCTTTTGGACGTGTCTAATCTAACACTTTTATTCCCGTGCATCAAACCGTCGTATCTGAATGTAAACGACTAAAAAAAACAATGACATGTTTTTTTTTCAAGGTGCAATTAGTTGATCAAGCCAGCATCATTCAGCTCAAAGAACGGCACAAAACTCAAGTAGGTGATCTCCAAGCAAGCAGTCCATTGATACATGTAACTTACGTACCAGCACCGATGCTGCCGCTGGTGGCGCCACTGACAATCAAAATACCAATACCGAATATAGCAAAGAGAGAAAACGAACAGAAAAAGACAGAAAAAAGTCCGACGCCTTCAAACACGGGACGTCTCAAAGAAGATGACGATAGTGACTCTGTTCACGTTATGGCTAAAGTAAGCGATGACAAGTGGCAGCAAATAAGTGTGAACGAGACAGACATGAGAATATCACGAAATGATGTTGTGGAATTCGATGTCTCTTATCCATACCCCACGTGAGTATTTCATATTATTAAATAGTGGCTAACAAAATATCAGACCAGAACGTAATGCATTATCTTGCAAGCCAGAGCACATATTTCTGCTGACGCAAATAAGTGATAAAGTTTTGGGCGGTGCCGTAAAGAGGTATATAGTTCACGACGATGGATGACGTAATGTGGTTTTATCCATGAATATCGGTCACTCCATGGTCACTCATATAGTGGATACCACGTTGGGAGAAAAGTTCCGAAGATTAAAATATGATATCGTGCTATACTTTATATATAACACAACATTTTATTCCCCTGGATATATACGCATGAACTTAATACAGCAACACTAATTGAATGTATTCTCATCTACGATATGTGAAAAAAGGGAGAGGGACGAAATAATTCTTTCTCTTGCAACTACATTCTTTGAACGAAAGTACCAATTTAAAATTATGGTAATTTTGCGTTGATAAAGTCCAAACCTTGCTTTAGTTTCCTTATTCTGGTTGGTTCTTGTGTTTGATTTTAAATCTTAACGTGTTCACATAATGATCTCATTTTGTATACTTATTATTTTCCTAACGTTAGAATGTTACTGATGACGTCATCCAGCAACGATCACACTTCAAAACCACAAATGGCCCGGGAAATCGAGGAATGGATGGAGACATCGGTTGTAAATTTTGTCTTCCATCAGCTTCGAAAAGACAGGACCCGGGCCATCGCACAGATCGTTCCACAGGAAGGTTGCCGACAGTTGGATGGAGAACTGTCTGAGTTAGGCTATGAAGGACCACCAGAACCAAGCAACGAATTCGAGCTTCGAGAAGGTCAAGAAGTGGCGATCAAGTTCAACACAAATGGCAATATTCAATTTTTAGATGATGATGTCACTGAAAAACAGATGAAATTCTACCGAGGTCGGTCAAACAAGGCGCAGTTCTGGCTGAAAGAGAAGAACGTGTACGGAAATGCAACGTCTGCAGAGTACAAGGCGAACGTTGAGTTATATAGCAAAGGGACATGGACAAAACAAGCATCCGGGAACTGTACATCAACTGAATGGAAGTTGGTAGAAAGTCTTCCATTGACTATTCCGAAGGTAATTTTAAATTCGTTGAATACTTGCTCATCACACTATGCATTTTTTGTATTTTACATGGAAACCGAAAACTGGAACACCTCACGAATTTACATTTGGTACTTCGAAATATGATATTCACGTGATTTACACCCAGTATGAAAAAAGTGAGAGAAAAACATGCATTCTGAAATTGGATCCCATCTGAGCATTCCTGTGTATAGATATTTTCTTTAATATTACCATTAGACTAGAAACCTTTCTAAGTGTGCATTTATTGTACAACATGCTTTTTCGTGTGTCTTCTTCGTATACAATTGTTGTCACTAAATATATTAACTATTTTTAAAATTTCAGAAAGAGATGAAAACACTACATCGTCAGAAATCAATTTACAAACCAAGAATAGAAGGTACGTTTGCTTTAATTTCAAAATTACCATGTCAAATGTCAGTGTGGTAGATTACACGTAAATGTGTCAATTTCATTTTTGTTGTGACGTCGAAATGGTTCGAAACTGCAAAGGATAGAAACGAGTCGCTGTTTTGGCTTGACAAAATATCTTACGAAAGTTGGGTCATTTTATAGTCCGGGTCGACGAAAATGGAAGAAAGACAGTAGTTTACCGGAGACTAATCTACTTTCATATACGTGATGTTACTATGAAATGAGAATTACTAAGTTATTCCACGGTCTCGTAGAAACTAACATTTGCATATACATTTCATACCAGTAGTACAGAATGACATGTATAATTAGTTTTGCGTAATTAACAGTTCGTCATTCTCATTTCTTCAGGTGTGTTGAGTGATGAGGGTTTACGAGATCTAGCACAGGAAATCGGTACTGAATTCAGGTCACTCGCCATCTACTTAGGTATCAAACATGCCCAGATGCAGCGTCTCATCAGAGATAATCCAAACAATACAGAAGACCAGGTATTTGAGATGCTTTTGAATTGGAGACGAAGTCAACCGAAATCTGCGGATAAAGTTAGCGCGTTAATGATAGCTTTGAAAAATTCAGAGCGTGCCGACTTGGCTGAGAAAATAGCCAGGGGATGAGGATCCATCGGAAATATACGTATGAAACAAATCCATATATTAACAGTGACATGACAGGGTTCAACGTACTATAAATACATATACACAGGCGAATTCAGTCCACAATGGACACATATTATATGATGAATATTTGACAGTGCATACCTAACACACATAAAAGGAAGAATTGGCGATTAATTGAGAGGGAGATTGATCTTACTTGAAATGTTTTACTATTATATTATTTCTAATATGTGTATTTATGTTACCATTTACAAACAACCTTCCCCCATGTGGAATCCAATCAAGCATTATAGTATTCATTAGAGTGAGATTTACATATTAACACAGAGTAGTCCAGTCATTTACCTGATAATATTATATACTGGGATCGATAACTACACATTATTACTTCATCTGTTAAGAAGTGAAAGTTTCACCGTACATTGTTCAATGTTAGGGGATGTTATTGATTGTTTTAGATTTCATTAATATACTTTTCCAAATGTTTCATCGTTCCATTTTATCATCAACATTTCTGTAATCACCAAGAATTGACGGAATTAGCTTTCTTTAAATAAGAATACTAACTGAGAAGCAGGGTACTCGGTCTATTACTGTTCTTCTACATCATGGGACATTTTGATGACCAGAAATAAACAAATAAATAATATTACAAGTAGTCAGTATAAATTGTACGTGTCAAGGCAGTTAAGTCAAATGGAAGACGAAATGTACATGTTGCATTGGGCAGTTAGTTATCTTTTGAGGGTAGGATTTCACTTCTTGTTATGCTTCACTTTATGAGCATTATGTCATAAAAAAGTTCTCTCAAAATAAGACCAAGTGACGAGTCTTTATTAGTTTCAGTTTTATTGAATACCTTCATTAAAGATACATGGATAATACATCAGACATACTCTTATAATTATATCCTAAATGTAAAAAAAAAAAAAAGGTGAAAATATTTTCCATGGCAAGGATTCAGAATGCATAAAATGACCAGTGAGGACCACATTGAATAGTGTAACACATTTTAGTCATTTTGTGTCTTTTACATAAAGACAGTCAAGGAACATACATTTTCCCTTCCAGTAAGTATTAAACATTGAAAAGCATGTAATTCTATAGTCTGTAAGGTATGCCATGACGGAGTGCCCTCACACATCGGCCAACTCCCTTCATATAGAGCAGAGCAGCCCAATGAGGGCAGAGTGACACAACTAATCTTATAGTCTAGTATTTGTATTAATAATGCAAGATACTGTTTTCTTGACATGTATTCCATGGCAAATACCAACATTAAAAGCATCAAATGCAGGAATGCAGATACACTGACATTTGCTGCCTTCTCCAATGGTACCCTAGAATGGAATATCTTATAGTTACCCAGAGAGTGAACTTTGCATGTGAAAATGTGAGGAACTAGCCATTTTAATGCATTACAGAATTCACTTATTTACTAATAAAAAGCTATGACATTTATACTGTGTAACTTCCAACATTCATATTAAGAAAGGTATAAAATTCTGTACAAAAATATATATGGTATTGTTGAAGTTACACATTTCATCCAACCCATCATATATGTTGAAGTTACACATCTCAGCCAACCCATCGTATATGTTGAATTTGTAATGCTTGGTAAGTCAGTTTCAAAATATGCAGGCACTTGTCACTCTGTCACCTTTGTCCTTTGTTGACAAACTAATTATGTTTATATCAACATAATGATAGCTACACAAGATTTAGTTATACTATAAAAATTGCTACATGTAGGTATGTACATCATAATTTTGTAAGGAGTGTGTGTTTGATGAGGCAAAGAAGTTTGGATATTATTGAAAAAGAAAATACTAGGATAGTTTACAAATACAAGAAAATGGTTAAACATAATGTTGTCTGCCCAATAGAACAATAATATTATTCCCAAATGTCTTTCATTCAAAACATGAGTGACCTGATAGACCTTGTCACCTCAAATCAGAAAGAAAGCAGTTAGGGAACTTTTTTGCCACAAGAAACAAAATACTAGACTTTCACTGGTTCCACTATCTTGATTACAGGCTGACTACATCATGTATAAACCACCACAGTGAACAATACTTTTGGTTTGTGTGTGTGTGTATATATATATATATATATCTATATATGGATGCTGATTACAATAAAGATTACTTGTTCTATATATCACATTCCAGTTATCCACACTTGGCCGATATTTCAAAATGTACAGACGTACATTTTGCTTTACTGTTACACTTTCAGGTACATTTATAGATCTTTGTAAAAATGAAATTTTTTGTGAAATTTGAATAGAAAGGAATAAAGAATTATACCTTCCTAGCAACATAACGGCCTACCCTTCACAAATTAATGTTCAATTCAAAAAAATTACATCACAAATAAAATCAAGGTTGCTTACGGTTACT
Organism: Glandiceps talaboti; assembly: GCF_964340395.1. Classification (NCBI taxonomy): domain Eukaryota; kingdom Metazoa; phylum Hemichordata; class Enteropneusta; family Spengelidae; genus Glandiceps; species Glandiceps talaboti. Next base: position 11,980,773 of record NC_135552.1, read on the forward strand.
ATAGTACCTTCTATGTGATGAATTTTCTGATTCCTAGTAATTTTGCCTCCTAGGATATCTGAGAAAACCTGTCATCTCAAATCAATTATTTCATCTTCTGATTTTTAAACAATGTACACTGAATATTTTCTTACAGTTTTAAGTACAGTAACGGTGAACCTCACATAATCTACAAATGTGCAAAGTCCGTTCATTTCCAGTAAACTTAACCTCACTAATCCACACCTGTGCAAAGTCCATTCATTTCCAGTAAACTTAACCTCACACAATCTACACCTGTGGAAGTTCATTCATTTCTAGTAAACTTGACCTCACATAATCTACACCTGTGCAAAGTCCGTTCATTTCCAGTAAACTTAACCTTACATTATCTACACCTGTGCAAAGTCTGTTCATTTCCAGTAAACATAACCTCACGTAATTTACACCTGTGCAAAGTTCGTTCATTTCCAGTAAACTTACCATCACGTAATCTACACCTGTGCAAAGTCCATTCATTTCCAATAAACTTAACCTTACATTATCTACACCTGTGCAAAGCCCATTCATTTCCAGTAAACTTAACTTCACACAATCTACACCTGTGCAAAGCCCATTCATTTCCAGTAAACTTACCTCACATAATCTACACCTGTGCAAATCTGTTAAACTCTAAGCTCAATCTAATTTCTTTACATGATACTTAGTATTTGGTATTGGTTGAATTATAATACAACATTATAGGTAATGCTTCCATGACAATGAACAGTAAATATCCTGAATATTAATAAATAAATGTAACAAAAGTATTAATAAAGTATAAAAATCAAAATCATAATATACACTGAAATGGCAAATAAAATTCTACTTTCCTTATCTAATATACTATATGGTAAACTAATACATGTAGTATGCAACGAAGTATATACAGCACTGATAAACTGCAGTGTGTATGTATTAGTTTCGATGTTTAGAATGATGGGAGCTCTACTGCAGTAAGCTAACAGCTTTAGTTTTTAACAAGTTTTAACAACACTGATGAACTGCTGTGTGTATGTATACAACAAGAAGTATTTGTAAACGCGCAGAGCAATGACGGCTAGACTGCAGCAAACTACCAGTTGACAACGCACTGTATGCAACACTGATGAACAGGAGTGTATACATGTTCATCTAGAAGATATCGTTGACACTCAGAGCAATAGGAGCTCTACTCATGGCAAAGTCATCAACCACTATGCTATGCCTCTTCCGAACTATCTCATTGATGTAAGCCTTCATCAACTTGGCAATCTCAAATACCTGTGAAAGATAATATAGAAAGTACATTTGACATGATTCAGCTACAGAGACTTGCATTACTAACATATCATTCACATAGGAGTTCAGTCATAGTTTTAGAAAATGTCATTGAAAATATCTGTAACATATAACTGTATTTGGAAAGCTACCATGTAAAACTCAGACATTTAAATACCATTGGCCAAGTATATTTCACTGCCCTATTTATTCCCATGAACAAAAAACTCTCCAACACTCACAGGCGTGCCGCTAATTTATTTGCATTGTATTCATTGTATGAGATAGTGCCAACTGCTTCTTCTATTGAAAGTGTTGTGATTGATTATCACTTTTTTAGAAACAATGTTGCGGTTACACTCATGAGATTACTTCTGATGTATAAATAGGTGGCTGAGCTCTCATTGAGCGGTGTTTACAGAGGAAAACAACTGAGTAGAATATACTTCCTACAGTGATCTCACTTGTAGTAACAATGTAGATGGCCAGTACAATTCTTACCTGACTAGTTTCAAACACAAATGGTGTTTTATGTCCTTCTACAACTATTTTGTATTCATTGGCTACTGGTGCACCAAACGACAAAATCCTGCAGGAAGAGAAAATGACACGATATGAAACAAATCAACTGTCTTCACCCTTTATGCAGTCATGATCACAATTTGGTATATGATACTTATTGGTGTTAGAAAGTTATTACTTTGGTAACTGAGCCTTCAACTACGAAGATAAACTAAAACTATTGTTGCAACATTTTTATACAACACTGATAAGCTATTGAATGGACAAGGTTTTAATTATAGTCTCAGTAGGGAGACATCACACCGTTTTATTGACAGAATTCCATGAACTTGCAGTGTACTGTTTTAAGACTTCCAATGTTTACACACTATCTTAAACACATGGTGACTAGAATCACAGAACAGAGGAATTAACTATTATCACCCACTTATGTATAATCTACCATATTGAAGAACAATAGATTTAGTTTGTGGCTATCTTTGATAGTAAAACGAAGGCTTGATTACTACAGTCGTAACATCAACAGAAATGCCAAAAATAACATGAATTATATATTTGATTGCCAAGACTTACTTCTCATATGTAAATTCATCAATTGGTTTAGGATCTCCTCTCCTATAGAATGCAATCATCTTGGAACTAACACCGATCCATAGCTCTCCCAAAAACAGACCTTCTTTGCCCTCTACGTCAAAGACGGTGGATCCATAACCTGGCCACTTCCTTACCACATTCATATATTTTTCTTGTGCATCCTCTGCTGACATCCCCTACAGAAAGAAACACATAAAATAAGGTAAGGGATGATTGACAAGGACTGTCATGTCACTCATATGCTAAGCTTTTATGACATAACACAAAAAGTCCCAAAAGAAATGTTTAGAACACAGATGTTGCGTGATGCACTACAAAAGTAAGACATGCAATATACATTGTACCTCATTTTCCTTGTCTAATTTGACTGTGGTTGATGTTGATTTGTGTAAATGTATCAAAACTTACTGCAGGGGACAGGTGAGATGTTGATAGTATTTGACTGGCATTTACTTACTGTTAATGTCTTCCATTTCTCTATAACTGACGTGGTTGTGGCTGACAAATCTTCTTTGAACACTTCATCAATCAGAAGTGAATCATCTGAAGCTGAAGGGTACAACAAAGGCAGAGTTATATATGGTAGTCAAAGTTAACCTCTTTGTAAGTACATGTAATATATGACTTGATTACACAATCAACATACTACAGTTAACAAGAAATGTATCCTAAACTCCATCATACAAAATTGATTCCTCAAAATTTAGAAACTGACATTTTAAATCAAGCTCAGATATTCCTCTACACTTTAGATTTATATGTACCAGTAATCTGGTTTTCTTGTAAAAGGCCTGTTTTGGTTTAGGATTCAAAATTAGTTGTGAAAAACAGTTTTCTTGACAGAGGTGTAGAAAAAGTTGGTCTAGAACAAAAAAATAATCATGTTTAATTCTCATGGCTCCAGTGATAACATTGAAAACCTGGGGATTGAAACCTGGCGTTTAAAGTTTGCACTGATTCAATTTGTTTTAATCTTCTATACGTATCATAGTAATTAGTTCTTGTATCAAAACCAAGTTTGCTGGATTTACTACTATACTAAGAGTAAATACTGTCTAGTGGTAAAGACAGCAAACAGAGAATTTGACAAAGCCTATCGACCTGAACAGGTGAAACATTACTTGTATGTAGATTAGAACCATTGGTTGAGAGACAAGAATGACTTATTATTATGTTTTACAGACCTGATGAACGTATATTCTACACAACACAATCAGAATTATATCCCTCAGATTTCTTTCATTAAACATGATATATTCTCTTATTTCCTGTCAAATCTAAGTTTTTTTTATTCACTCACCTGCTTTCTGTAATCTCCTCAATGTTCCTCTTCCTAATCCTCTAAGTGTGCCCTATGACAGGAGGAAAATGACAAATATCTTTACCAATATTGTTACATTTTCTTTGCGTGAGCTACCATTATCTTAGGAGATCATCGCCAAATTTATATGTACCTGGTAAACCTAAGATTGGCACTTTCTTTGATATGTTTGAGACAGGCAATTCACTAAAATGTAACAATTGTAATTCAGCTCTTGTCATGCCAGATGATAACATGTGGAAATATCAATTAGATTTTTGTTGACCCAGACAAGAAGATTTACAACATCAAAGAGATATTTTGTCTAGCCAGAATGAGATTTTTGTCAAGGAAGGCGACATTTTGTATCAGGGTTTATGATTTTCATTGTAATTACTTCCACAGAAGTTTAATTCTTGAATTTGTCAATGAAATCATACAATTGCTTTGTTTTGTTGCTGTAGATTGCCACATCCTTTGATCTAGTCTGCATTCTACTAAACTGTAATATGTAATACAGTCCATCTGCGTCAAACTCTGCAACTCTTATTACATTTTTATGAAATGGATAGTAATATATGTACTCACCACTATAACATTTTCCCTCTTTTCATGTGATCTTGATGGTGATTCATTCTCTTTTTCTTTTTGTGATTTACTTGATCGAAGTCTTTTCACTCCGTAGTAGGATCCTAAATCATTACTGTACAAAATACACAGACAAAAATGTTACTCAAGACTCGATATTTAGTATTAATTCAAAATACAGAGAGGTAGTGTTATTTGAGACTTGATATTAATACAGATTACTGAGACAAAATGTCACTTGAGACTTGTTGAGTTTTTAAAACAAATGACAGAGAAACTGGTAGGATTTACATGGTTTTTTAAATATTCTATACTCTAACACAGTCTTCAATATGCCATATGATAATTATACTATAATGTTAGTTTTTATATAGCACTTTCCCTGACCATGCTCGTAGTACAATTATTAGCCCTGATAAGGACCTATACTGGCACAACTATCCTGTTTTATACTTCATGATCAACTCCCTCGGGAGCATACATCTATTAACACATAGGATTAAAGCATTCACATTGCAACCGCTATCCTACCAGGTCCCCCATTATACAGCTGGGTTGACCGGGGCACAATCATGGTTCAACTTGAAATCTTGAACCATTTAGAAACAGATGGTGGCAATGAGGCTTGAACCTGCAAACTGCAACCTGCAGATTCAAAGCCAGCCACTCATTTGACCATCACGACTTCACAACCTGCAACATGCATATTCTAAGCCGGCCACTCATTTGACTGTCATGTTTCCTGGTTACACTCATTCATCATCATCATCATCCATTTAGATTTCTTAGTTGTACGTACATCCATGTTCCATTGACGAAATCACCTTTACTGTATTGTAATCTTAATGCTGCTATGTACTGAAGCATTTCTTCAGATGCTGGAAACTGATCTCGCAGAACTTGTTCATGTGCCTGTCGACAAACAACACAATAATTATCAAACGAAAATGACACAATCACACTTATTTGGTTTGATCATGATGGAATACCGTGGAAAATTGAACACTGACGTTAATTTCTCAGTTATAAAGATTTTAAAGTAAGGTAATTGCTGATAACTGTACAAGTCTTTGTCATTGTCATATAGACTATTAATAATGGTGTGATTATTTCCTACAATTTCTACAATTTTTGGCATGACAGGATTTGATAATAAATGTACATAGTACATCGTAAATATAAAACAGTTACATTACTTGTGATTAACTTTTAGTTACAAGGACACACCTAGTGTTGCTGATGAGAGTCGGTGAAAGAGATTCATTACCCGACCCTTTTTTAACAATGAATACGAATTTACATATGAATTTTGAACTCAGAGTTCATGAACATTCATTGCTTGAAATGTTTACCTTCTTCTGGTCAATGCCTCATACAGATATTACTCTGGTAACTGAGCCTTCGGTTTACTAAGATAGACACAAACTAAAACTATTGTCACAACATGTTGATACAACAGTGATAAGCTATTGAATGGACATTGGTTTAATTATATTCTCAGTAGGGAGGCATCGCAGAGTTTTATTGACAGAGTTCCATGAACTTGCAGTGCTGTTTAGGGACTTCCAATGTTTACACTATTTTGATCACAGGGTGATTAGAATCACACAGCAGTGGAACTGCTATCACCCGCTTGTGTAACCTACCATATTGAAGAACAATAGTTTTAGTTTGCGTCCATCTTAATAGTAATTAAAAGCGAAGGCCGGATGTAGTTAGACCAAAGCTGGTGAAAGAGCATTTTACCATGACACACGCATTTCATTACTGAAACACCTCACCTGTTCAAACATAAATCCATACTCAATAGACTCCTTGTCTACATGCTCGGTATCCATAAAACAATGAAGTTTAAAGAACAGCTGCCAGGGATGTTTAGGATCACCATAACCCTGTGCTTTGTATTGTTCAAACTTAGCCAAAACATCAGCTAAGATAGCTCTCTCGTCAATCACTTTCTCCGATGAACCTGACTTTTCAAAGAGTGCAAATCCATTGGCTGAGTGATCAAGACCCATGCCTTTCAAAAGGACAACAATCACCTGGTTGAAAATAAAGAAGACGATTTTAGTAGAATATTCTTTCTTGCTCAATTAAGACAAAGACATACATTCTAGGAGTTAAACAATGACTGGTCAGAGGTATGAAATAACAATCAAACAATGACTGGTCAGAGGTAAGAAATAACAATCAAACAATGACTGGTCAGAGGTAAGAAATAACAATCAAACAATGACTGGTCAGAGGTAAGAAATAACAATCAGAGAGTTGGAAATCAATAGGAAGATGATTTAGCAGAATGTTCTTTCTATATTTTATTTCAAAAAGCAAATATGTATATTTTGGAAATGACTGGAAATGACTATCAATAACAAAATTTTGACACATTATTTTTTTAGCTTTTTACAATGTATTGAGTTACAAACACAGACTGGGTCAATGTTGTTTCGTGTTGATTTTTCAAGTAGGAAGCCATGATAAAATTGTTTTATGAATTAAAACTCCAAAATAAATACCCAATCCTCATCCATTTGGTCACTTTAACTTCTGAACATAATACTGACATGAAAGCTTGAGATTGCTGTCTGTCTACACTTACCAAATCTAAACTATCCAACTTTTAGTCCTTAAACTCACCTGTCCTGCTGAGGTAGCTGAATTGATAGAGATCTGACAGGAACCACCACCATAGCAGTAAACCATGGCATTCATTTCACGACGAGCCTGAAAATGTACACAATAATATCAACATCATGCCTAGAGTCCTACAGAATAATGTACTGTTCAAATGTGCTAACGATAAAAGCAATCAGTGGAAAAAATTATATATTACATTTTTCCATAGATATAAAATCTACAATAGAAGCATCTTTGCTTGGAAGTGCCAAATAATATGTATTTCCCACTGATAAAATAGTCTACAAAGGTTGACAGTACAGTTTTATGTTTCACCACAGAAGGATACAACCTGTGTGTTGGCAAATGCTGGTAAAAATGTTGAAAATTTTTATCTAAATTTAGACAACCAGACTTGCTTTCTATCAAACCATGTCTCTCTAGCGTCTATGATCAAACCTACCAAGCATGCTATGATTTCTTCTCTTGATGGTACAAAGTCTCTACTTCTTGTTCTCTTGATGGTTTGATGAGCAAACTGGGCATACTTAGCCATCTGACTGTCTGGGAACAGTTCCATTTGTCTGTAAAATGATAGGTAATGTATAAAAGTTGAAATGTTGAGGTTTTGGAGCAGTGATAACATGATATGCTACTACCACCAACAATCATACTTTCCTATTACCAAAGGTTTCACCACCAACCCCATCAATTACTATAACGCCCTCCCCCAAACCCCTACTTAAATTGTTCACCCCAAATCCATTACTATTATATGCCCCTCCCCCAACCCATCACTAATATTGTTCACCCCCAAATCCATTACTATAACGCCCTCCCCCAAATCCCCACTAAAATTGTTCACCCCACATCCATTACTATTATATGCCCCTCCCCCAACCCATCACTAAAATTGTTCAATTCCCCAAAAAAATGCACTACTATAATCCCCTCCCCAACCTATCACTGAAATGTTCATTCCCTACCATCCACTACTAATAATTCCTTCCCAACCCATCAGTAAAATTGTCTGAATGAGTCTAACAGTGAATAAGAAAAAAAAAAATTTGCTTGCTGACACATTCTTTAACTGAATGAAATCATACACATTTTAAAACAAATGATATAAATTTGATGAAACCATAATACTATGAATAAATCCCAGTCTTACCTTTTTAAGTGAAACCTTAGGAATCTAAGAATCTTTCTACTCGGTAGAAATGTACATGACATACACGCCATAATTTGCCAATTACGTAAATTATTAAGACTATCAGGGTCTTGGATTCCTGTGGTTTGTTTGGTGAGTTGACAATACACTTCATCTCTCAGTGGTCTCAGGTCATGACAGGTTTGCATAATACCCTGCAATTTACAAAATCATGTCATGATTAATCAGCTGGCTTTATACTAGATTTTCATAATGACGATGAATTTTATCATGATCAGCTAAATAGCTGTGATCTACACCCTTGGAAAACTACTGGGATGAGTAAGTCATACAGCAATACAATACATGACACTGTAACTTCTGAGGGTTAACCCCTTCAATACTGAAAACATTCCCGCCAAAATTGTTTGGACAAAATTCTTGTTTTATGTAAGTTTTTGGCATATATCAACTTCATTTTAGACTGGAATTTAAGATATGTTACTTCCTAATAAAGTAATATTATTGTAATTATGAAAATATTCATATAAATTGGGTCCACATATTATTTAAAACTCGTCTCTAGTCATGAAAGGGTTAATATCACCAGAATACAATCAATGCATTGTCATTTCATACATACTGCATCACAAGATTATATATGTAACAGATTGCAGCAATGATGAAGTTACCTATACAAGCATCAAAAGATAGGGTAAGACTACTCTAGTTCCTATACGGTATCGGTACGATTTACACCTCCCGTGGTTTAGTTAGAGACCACGTTGGCATACAGACTATAGGGTGAGACTATACATACCTGAATAACAGGAACTGGATCACCAACATTTTCAGAACCTTGTAATGTGCTGAATACTTTGACAGCTTCTTCTTGTAAACTTGTGTAAACTTTCTCTGGATCTGGAAGATATAAAATGTACATGCTCTAGGGAATGAGTGGAGCTGTGGTTACTTTATTTGATTATTACAGAAAACTCTGCAGTGAATAATAGTGGTCCAGGAGTAATGGTAAATAGGACAACATCCATTGATTTGTTGAAATAACCATGAATTATTGTACATTCTGCTCATTTAAAACACACTTCATTATACTTTGCATTACCAAAGTTGCAACACTAAAGGCTTAGTATGCATATGCCCACTATGGAATGTCATTTTTTTTGCGCCAAGTTTGAATGAAATTGGTCTGTGCATGTCAGAGATATGGCTGGCCATGCACAGATGCATACACAGACAGAATCCATTCCATTAGCCCCTCTTTTGGCCGGAGCACGTCATAGGTATGGCTGTGGTGTGGTGTGGCTGCATGGGCATGGATGTATATTCCAATAGTTTAGTCTGTTAATTCTAATAAAACATACCTGTGGAGGCAATCTGTCCATATGGCAGTGGTAGTAGAGGTGCTTTCAATGTATGAGGTGTATTTCTTAGGATGGGATTCCTGGCATATATCAAATCTATTAGTACTGTATCACCAGATGTGGCTGCTTCCTGTAAGGACACATGGATGGGTTAAAATATCATTGTTTATCACTTTTAGCACAATTTATCATCCATCATTACATTATCAAAGACAACTAGAAAACATAGACTGCTGATGTATAATTATCTGGACTTAAAAAGTGTAGTTTGTTATTTTATGTTCAACATATCTACTATGAATATTATCTGAAATCCCACAGACAGACTGACTGACTGATGGACTGACAGAAACTGACAGACAGACAAGACAGACAGACTGATGGACTGACAGAAACTGACAGACAGACAAGACAGACAGACAGACAGACAGACAGACAGACAGACAGACAGACAGACAGACTGGCTGATGGACTGACAGAAACTGACAAACAGACTGACTGACTGATAGAAATTGACATTGATAAGTTGACTTACCCTTAGATCATTTATAAGCTGACTTACCCTGAGCTCATTTATAAGTTGAAATCATTGATAAGTTGACTTACCCTGAGCTCATTTATATCAAAGCTGACTTACCCTGAGATCATTGATAAGTTGAAATCATTGATAAATTGACTTACCCTGAAATCATTGATAAGTTGACTTACCCTGAAATCATTAATAAGTTGACTTACCCCGAGATCATTGATAAGTTGAATTACCCTGGGATCATTGATAAGTTGACTTACCCTGAGATCATTGATAAGTTGAAATCATTGATAAGTTGACTTACCCTGAGATCATTGATAAGTTGACTTACCCTGAGATCATTGATAAGTTGAAATCATTGATAAGTTGAATTACCCTGAGATCATTGATAAGTTGACTTACCCTGAGATCATTGATAAGTTGTTGGGTTGGTGTTTCTATTGGTGGTTTACTATCTATTACATCCTGGATAGCACAGACCCATCTCCAGGCTTCATCATAGGACAATGTGTGAAGATTGTAGGAATGTTTACGACCATGAACTATAAACTTCCAGGCACCTACACACACCAATGCAGGAAGTGAATAGTACAGCAAATGTTAGGTTGGGAAGAGAGTTGATAAACCAACATTGGTACAAATAGAAAGAACGCATGCTTGACATCGATAGATAAGTTTTATGTATTCATTGACATGCTTTATATCTACAGAACAGTTTGATTGTAGAAGGCTAGGATTTATGGAGATGGTTTGACAAACAGTATTTAGTATTAGGGTGAAAATTTTGAATTTTTTTAAATAGGTATTTTGTAAAACACGCTTGTCTATATCTATGGCAACCCAGAAAGAAGGCGATATATTTGGTTTCTGCCAAAGATGGTTTGATTTCATGCCTGAATTCATTCCTCTAAGGTGGAAATGATTACAAAATAAACGTAATTAACTACGCATAGATTTTCAAATTGTTAACAGAATATTGATCTTTCAGGTATACCTACATATATAACTAAAAGTTACTTAAAATGCCATGCATGTCAAATTTCTTTCATTCAGTCATTTTGATTTGCACTAATTGAATTTCTACTGATTTGCATGCTACTAACACTCTTTAGCTGTTTGCTTAGATCTACTTTCAATTAATTTGTTACACATATCTGTAAATGTTTGCGATTTTTGTAAAAGCCAAAAGTATTCAATACTGTTTTATACACAGTAAACTGCATTTATTCTGTCATATTTATTCACTGACTACATGAAAATTCTTAATGGATAGTATTCTATTTTCAATTAGTTCAGTGTATAAACTTGGTTTGGTTGGATTACAAAATTGATCACTAATTCTAAACAGATCAATAAATGTACTAACATTCTACTAACATGATCAAAAATACACATTTGATAAGAAACTGTCAAAAGTGTAAAAAAAAAAAAAAACACTATCTCTGTGATAGGTGTATATTCATAACATATTCCTTAGTCCCAATATCTTTTTTTGTGCAACTATAACCAACACAACAAGTTTTTTGTTTAACACTTGATAAACCATACCACAACCCCCTCTAGAGTTCAAACATAGAAGCTTACACTAGGGACGTATACACATTTTGCACATAGCATGCACATATCATTGGTGCTTTGCAATACAAGTCTGTGTGAGGGCGCTGTCACATTGTCTGGCTTTGACTTCTGAGAATGATGGATGATCATGTCTTTGGAAACTTTAGCCCTAGGTGGTTCTTGCCTTTAGAAAGTTGGAAACAGACTCTGATATGCATTTCTGAAATCACTATAGTTGTAAAGAAATGTTTCCAGAAGTTTACGAGGGGACAGTGTGACAACAACCTCCCTGTATTTGATACTAACTACAAAATCTGCATGAGAATAAATGTATGAGAACATTATGACATAAATATACTACTAGAGTATGTAAGAAGACAATATAAAATAGTACACAAAAATATAATATTATCATAATGGTGATTTCATAAATGAAATACAGTACAGATCAACTTAAACCACAAAGAACTTCTGTGTACTACACGAGTCTTAGAATCAGTGTGTGTGTGTGTGTGTGTGTGTGTATGTGTGTGTGTGTGTCTGTGTCTGTATTTTTACATACGTAACAATTACACAAATGACTTCTGTCTTGTGTTTCTGACTGTAAGGTGTGTTTGTGCCACATACATTTTTACAACAATTGTCTGTCTCTGTGTGTGCATGTCAAAAGCCAAAAGTATATAGCAAAGAACTTGTGTTTTCATACTTGTGTGTGTGTGTGTGTTGAAAGTTTACAGAACAAAACCACAGACACTTGACAACACTTTCACTGTACGTAGTATATCACAGGACAACACTTGCAATGTACACAGTATATCACAGGACAACACTTGCAATGTACGTAGTAGTATATCACAGGACAACACTTGCAATGTACATAGTATATCACAGGACAACACTTGCAATGTACATAGTATATCACAGGACAACACTTGCAATGTACATAGTATATCACAGGACAACACTTGCAATGTACGTAGTATATCACAGGACAACACTTGCAATGTACGTAGTATATCACAGGACAACAGTTTTACAGAATACACTATTAACTGATCAGCAATTGTTTATTTGGATATTTTTAATAGCACTATTATATACACCAGCTGGGTATTCATTTTCAACACACTGCATGCAAACTATTACTTTTCACACTATTTATTATAAATAAGGAAGGATTTCAACGAAAGTTTCATCCTATCTTAGTTATGTTATGTAACTTTGTTGACATATTTTGAGAAAGACTCTGGCAAAGTGAACAGTAGTAAATTTTGTGAAATTAAGTTATCTTGAATATGTTGACGGTCAATTGCTTTTGAAAAACTATGAAATATTGAACTTTGAATGTAAAAAGACTGTTTGCACAGGTTTGATTTAAGTTAGTGTTTTTAGATTGCTTTTCATGTTTTCATACATTTGACTTTTTTTGTGAACAATCTGTGAAAAATAAATTATTATGTATTTTACTGGAAAATAGTCAAACATTAATAGATAGATGTCTGACAATACATGTACCATTTTTTTTTAATTACAGGAAAGTGTATCAAGTAATGAAAACCCAAATCTGGTATTGTGGCATTATGCCATGCTGGACAAATCATGCATTATTTCACACTTGACTATGCATAGTAAAACCATTCACTATCAGTTGCATTCATTTATACTGCCTACCACAGAGTAAGCATTAAATTTGTTGATTATTTTCTCTCATTTGATCTTTAGAAAAATGTAGAATTGAATGATTTAGGTCAAAAAATATAGTAACCCTGCTCCCGGACCCTGCTTCAAAGCTTCGATAAATTTTGATAGAATCTGGGCAGGAAAATACTGACAGTGAATGATTAAGCGTTCTAAACACCATGCAAGCAAAACACTTGATAACCATACAACCATGCAGACGAATAAAAACAACTATTATATAGCTGAAGCAATGTTGATATACTGCCACCTACCCCTCTTTTTAGGTGAACGAGATTGTCTAAAACTTTGTGAGCCATTGAGGGGGAGACTAGGCCTATGGTGTGAGACTGAGTTATAAGTTTTGAGCAGTACTGACCCACTAAACGAATGATGCCGCCTCCTTTTACCTACATAGGAAGTCAAGTTAGGAATGAGGGACAGTACATAGGTAAGACATATGTGGAGAATTACAGGTAGAAAGATTAGAAAAGCCACACTCATCAAGGTCAAAGGTCAATGGTTGACAGTAAGCAGCGAGCTGCACATGTGTTTTTTTATGCTTGCTTTTTAGGGAAAGGGATTCTACTTTTACATGTAAATTAACACCATGCCTTACATTGGTCAATGAAGCTGGAAAGATTTTAATATAGTATTAAATTTTGACATGATTTAAAGGAAATTTTCAGACAAAATTGTGAATATGTGATTTATGCAATTTTCAGGTTACAGGTTTGGCTCCATACATTACAACCCGTGTGCATTGACACCAGAAGTATACTGGTTGCAGGGAATTTCATGGATAGTATCTCATATTTTCAAATAATAGTTTCACTTCAACAAAGTGTGCATTTGTTTTTGGAATGAAATTAGTACGAGGTCCAGAAGATATGTCTCAAAATTTCATCAGTGATCAGAGACAGCACACTACCAATGTAGAAACAATCAAACCATGTACATATGTAGTTTTCACTAACACAATGCACAAATTTGAATATCTTGGCATGATGTCTTGCATCAGATCACTTCATACAAGCAAAGTCAATGCCATTCATTCATTCAACAATTGTATTTGGAAGTTGAATTTCAATGACATATATCAAATGATACAAACATACTAAGTTGCCACAAAAACCCAATAACTTAATCATTACAGCAAGTAACACTGAAGTAAAGCACTTTCTCTATGTGCTACACTCATTTATAGCATTCATATCAAGTGTAAAAGTATACTGTTTCAATTGGTTTATTTACAAGCCTGGCATGTGGTCAATTAGCAATGACAGTATACTTTTACACTTGATATGGACGCTATAAATGATTGTGGTACATACAGAAAACGCTTTACTTTGGTGTTATGGGTTGTACTTGATATGGATGCTATAAATGATTGTGGTACATACAGAAAACGCTTTACTTTGACATTATGGGTTGTATAAAGTTTTCTGCATCACAGTACTTTTCCTGTATATTGTGTATATTGAACCATAAAATATTTGAGCTGAAGCAGTTTATCAAAATCTGTGACTTTATGATAATGAAGGAGTTATAATGTTGTGTCTTATTTTTGAGAGAATTTAGAATGTAACTTTTAGTCTATCACTGACAATATACCCATTGTAAATTTAGCTGTACATGTGTGACATCCATAATATTAAACAGAATTAAGTGATATGCCACTTATTCATGACTTTCTGTCTACTCTGTTATGTATTTAGGAGAACATGTATAGCCATATTCATTATTGGTGTATATGTAAGTAACTCTAGTCTGCAAGGTACGCTGTGATGGGGTGCCCTCACACATCGGTCTTACACAACACGCTGTATCTTACAGACTAGAGTAACAGCACCATCACTCACATTTTCTAGCCTGAAAAATACATCATGTCATTCAACTCAAATCAGGCTTCTCTCTTTGAAGTGGTATCTGATAGGATGAGATGACATGTTGTATCTTACAGATTACATGTATATAGTGTCATGCGCCAACAAGCACTGATCATGTAGTAGTATACAGCAAGTTACACATATCACATTATCAGCTGTGTGTCATATCACCAACAAACAAGTGCAGTATCCTCAGCCTGCCTGCCATATCCACAAACATTGTGCACTTTGTATCAAGTGAATTTGGTGTGCTCATTTTGTTGTAATCTGATTAAAATCTGATATAGGCATTGGCTAGATTACATTTATTACGCAATTTTGTTGTTTACAATTGACACTGTCTGTCTGTCTGTCTGTCTGTCTGTCACTCTGAATTCAGAGCTCAACTCAGAATGAAACTCATCTAAGAATCATAAATAAACAATAATATATGAATGAATTAAACGTAAATAAATGAAATCTAGTGATTCAGATTTTAATCTGACTGTTTTTGTTGTTAACATTATCAAGTAAAATATTCATTCTATAAGCATAGCCATAGACAAAAGTGTAATACTATGTATAAAGGAAATTAAAGTTTGTTTTGATGTTTGAAAACCAGGAAAATTGTTGTTTTGCATTTTTGTGTCTAATATCTCAAGGGAAAATTAATCTGTTGTATACTTGAGATAGTCATCTTTTCTACAAAGGCGAAGTGACTTTGGTTTTATGTAGACGAGATTCAATGAATCACTTGAGCCCTGGAGACTTAGCCCTTCATCTGCATGGCTGGAGTCTGTCAGCCATATTCAGTTGGTGCTTCATTTGCATATTTGGAGGTTTACAGCCTTAATCTGTTGGTGCTCATTTGCATATCTGGTGTCTTTTCTTTTTGATATCCTAGTTATGTTTTTTCTGGGGCTTCATTAACATATATTCTTGATAAGTTATCATATAGTTGTTACACAATCACAAAACAACAATTTACCTGGGTTTTAAAACATACTTTAGCATTTATATCAGACAAATCTACAATTTAATACCCCTCTCTAAGATTTACAACTTATGTTGTCTTTCAAATTATTGACAATGTGTTTCATTTTCACATTTTTTGATGCTATAGGTAAATACTTATCTTTTTTTTTGACTTGTATAGGTTGATATTTTTGGTATTTTTGTCAACAATTTAACAACACCACAATAGCATACTTCGTAATCTTTGCTGATGACAGGCATCATGAAATGGAATACTACACTTGATGAATATCATCTTCCTTGGTTTCATTTGAACCAAATTAAAGTATTCAAAGCATTGGAGAATGTATTGCTTATGGTTTCAACAGTAAAATATATTTACTTTTGCGGCAGTAAACTGGAAACAAGTTCAAATCTGTCTACTATGTACCATGATCACGCAATGCTAGTGGTAATTGCGTGATTAAGGTCCGTAGCAGATAGTCAAAATATCGATTTGGTTTCCAATTTACCATTCCAAAGTAACTGTGGCTTATTGTCCTACATTCAAAGCATGATCAACATTGTAACACTCAGAGGAGAGATAATGTACCACGGAAAAAGTATGAAAAGAGAAAATTTCTTGTAATTGTCACCTACCTATATCTCTAAAAGCTTTTTCATCTGGTGGCAGTACAGAACAAAGACTGTTGAGTACAATTGTACCAAGTTTCTGAGTGGAATCCACACTTTTATAGAAATCCAAAGTGTTTCCTGTAAGTTCAAAATATCTCTTCTTTTTGGAAGAGCCACCCTTTGTAAGAGAACCATGTGTTTCTTTACTTAGCCATCCACTCATCAACACATCTTCCTTTTTGAAACCACGCTGTGCTCTGTGATGATACAGTGCTGGTAGGAGTTTAAAAAAAAGGACAAATAATTCAGTTATAGTTATTATATCATACACAAGCCAGGTTGAAGACATTAGAACAAAAAATATGGGTTTTACACCCTGGCTATACTATTCACAACTTGTGTCTACGTCACTGGTTCAGCAGTGCTTGAAATATGAATGAAAAACATTCCAAATCACTGTTACTTTTCCTAATTTTCCTCTCTTTATATTTGTCAAGACAAAGGTTGCAGTAGGTATGATGTCATCACAAGAGATTTTCCCATAAACCTTTGTTGGAAATGCAAAATGGCTGAATTCGTGTCAAGTGCAGCATGGCTTTTTTAAAACAAGATTTTAAAGCTGACTAAGTTACTGAGGTGCTGTTTTATCACCTCAGATCAACTGTAAGTTGATAACAGTAATAATTACAAGTGTACTAAAGACAGAAATAAGTCAGACTGGACTATGATAATTTTGATATTTAGTTTTGATTAAGTTCAGAAAATATACTTTGATCTTGGGACCTTCAAACAAACCAATTCCTCAACTTACCTGTAAGCCAATTGTTCATCTCCTCTGGTGATTCAGCTATCATATTGTATACTCTACCTGCTGTTACCATGGCAAAGGCATTGGGTCTAGATAAACAAAAGGTATGACAAAGTGAATTACAAAAAGGTGGTTTATTTTATGCTATCATGAAGGATATAGATGATAATACATGACGGATAGCTGAAAAGGCACAAAAAGTCAGTTTATTAGTCTTAAAGTGTAAAAGTATAAAACAAAACGTGATCTCATATTGTTATTTTCTTTCTAGTCTAGATTACATCAACCAACTTTAGTGTGTACCATTAGTATCAGAGTTTAAAAGAGAAATCAAATTTTCAAACTTTGCATGTATAAGTATTTGGTGAGTGCAAATAGTTGTGTGAGAACAATGTTAGCTAGCTGTATGAAATGTTATCATTCCATGGTTTCGGTGGAAAGTCATTTTATGTCTTTGTATATTGATTGGTTTTGGTGGGAGGTCATTTTATGTCTTTATAAATTGATTACTTTCATTATCAAAAACGTACATTTTATGCTAATAAAATCTTTTGTTTCTGATATGTAAAAAAATTCACTTCAATCACAGGATCAAGTAATTACCATCCTGTACAAAAAAAAAATCCCATTGTTTTCTTTCAAACAAGTAATTGCACTGCGTCTCGTTTTCCTGTCTCTTTCCCAAAAAGTCACCAGAAATGATAACAATTATACACAGCAAGTGATTTGCAAGAGAGGACTTGGCAATCTGCCAACAAAATTTACATGTTGCTATTGGTTACCTTGAGGAACGTTTTGCATGCAGCCGATGAAAGCTTGGATGAAATTAAGTGAAATATGTGAGCTGATAAAATTCATACAAAAGAAGCACAAGCAGGATATGTTGCATGAAATGAACATGTAATGTATTTATACATGAAATGGAGGTAGTGGACGAGGATTATTTCCATGACTTGTAAGCTGTAAAAGTTTAAAAACAGATTATAAACAGCAGCTTGTCTGTTATATTTTGTTATCACCAAATTATTTCCTACGTAATATGTTAAAGAGTACCATTTGTTACATCCATGTATCAAAACTGAGGTTTCCCATAAACCTTTGCAGGAAATCCTCAAAATGGCTGAACACATGTTAAGTGTGCAGTAAATGGCTAGTTTACAAGATTTCAAAGTTGAGTATGTTACCAAAGTGCTATAGACTTTATAACCCAAAATCATATGTAAGTTGATAACAGTAATCAATACAAGTATTACAAGTGTACTAAAAGTAGAAATAAGTCTGACTGGACTTTTCCTTTAAGTTGATAGCAATAATCAATACAAGTGTACTAAAGACAGAAATAAGTCTGACTGGACTTTTCCTTTCAGTTGATAGCAGTAATACAAGTGTACTAATGGCAGAAATAAGTCTGACTGGACTTTTCCTTTAAGTTGATAGCAGTAATACAAGTGTACTAAAGGTAGAAATAAGTCTGACTGGACTTTTCCTTTAAGTTGATAGCAGTAATCAATACAAGTGTACTAAAGGCAGAAATAAGTCTGACTGGACTTTTCCTTTAAGTTGATAGCAGTAATACAAGTGTACTGAAGGTAGAAATAGGTCTGACTGGACTTTTCCTTTAAGTTGATAGCAGTAATACAAGTGTACTGAAGGTAGAAATAGGTCTGACTGGACTTTTCCTTACCTTGATGGTAAATTGACAGGTGCAAGGGAGTCAATCAAAGCCACATCCAATGATCCAATAGCATTCTTAGGATTGGCTTGTTCATCTTGAAGTTGTTTCAACTCATCATATTTACATTTCAATACTTTGGTTAGGATGGCATACCATTCACTGTAGATAAATAAATATTTCAGTTATATGACAGAACCCAATTACATGTGAGTGCATGTGTGGCATACTCGAGGGTATTTGCATGAGTGCATGCAGTGTTCTCTGCACCCATACTTTCATGAGCGTAGCGAGTACTAGTGCAAATACCCTTAAGTACCCACACTAGAACTCACATGGCATGGGGTTCTGTTAATTATTACATATGTTTATCTGAAAGGGCAAACCTGAGACTACATGACATTGTGTAATACAGATGAGGCCCTCCACCATCTATGTTTGAATCAAACTTCTTGAAACAGCTGATTTCTAATAAGTTGTGAAGATGTTTTATCCTGTTTACCTGCAGTCATCAGCACTCTCTGCTACCATATGGTACGTTCTACTGTAAGTTACCACATCTACTGCATTCTCTCTATCTGTGCTTGCATCTACAATATCTCTGTGAAATAAAATATTTTGTAATAAGAAGTCAACACCATAGCACAACACGACAAACTAGCTGACATGTGATGTATTGTAATGTCGTCATTAAAGCATCTAGAAATAGTAGATTAAATTCCACTGTTTGGGATTTTTCATGGTGCTATGTTGAAAAAGCAGAGATCAAATGACATCAGACTAGACCAGATGGTACCAGTCTGGACAGGAATGGTCAACACTAGACAGGACAGTAAACAGAAAAGACAGTAATAGGCCAGACAGGAATGGGCCAGATCAAACTGGACTACATCAATATAGATGGCACTGGATGAAACTAACCAGAGCTGGACTAAAGCCAGACTGGACAGGACTGGATCAGACAGGAATGGACAAGATCAGACTGGACAGAACTAGACCAGACAAGATTGAACAGAACTGGACAAAGCTGATAGAACTGGATAAAACCAGACTGGGCCAGATCTGACTGGACAGAACTAGACCAGATAGAACTAGATCTGAAAGAACTAGATGAGACAAGAATGACCCAGACTAGACTTGACTAGTCTTTAGTGTACTAAATACTTACTTGGCAGCTCTGATGTCTATCTTTCCTAATTGTTTAGCGTTTTCTGCATCAGATTCATAATACGTCAACATTGTATCTTTCAAGACAAACCATCTCTTCTTCCAATTACGCCTTCAAATGAAAACACAGAGAAAATTAATTAAACTACTATATTTCTGAACTTACTAGAAAAAAATCCTTTAAAGACACAGCAACTGACAAAATACGTGTAAGAAAGTATGCTGTGATTCAAGTATGAAAAGTTACCAGGACTGTTTCAATACACAATATAAATAATGCATACAATCTAACTGATTATTCAATGAAACAGTTTATCAACCTTTCTTTGATTTCGTCAAAAGCTGTATTTGAAAAATGTCAATATAATTATGAATACCAGAAATAATGTCTATATGAACAGTGCATCTTAGAAATGGTAAATGACCTATTAAAGATATGTACATAATATACATGAATATAACCTATCATATAAAAGATGAAAGTATTACCTTGAAAGAGTTCCTGTACCCCCACCTTTTTTCATCAACCAGCCAGATTTCAAGGCTTCCTGAAATAATAAACAAACACATTAACCTGTCTTTTAACACTGAATGTTTTGGCTCATTTTGTTCATCTTGAAGATTTCTCATTTTCTTACACTTTTGACCTTCAATTTGTACTCTGCAACTGTAGTAATGGCAGGAAGTCATGTCAGCTAGCAGCATGTCTTCAACAATTGCTAGATACATGTACCACAACTTTCACTACCCCAGGAAGTCAACTCAA
The DNA here is from genome assembly GCF_964340395.1 of Glandiceps talaboti. Lineage (NCBI taxonomy): Eukaryota > Metazoa > Hemichordata > Enteropneusta > Spengelidae > Glandiceps > Glandiceps talaboti. The sequence continues at coordinate 12,001,837 of NC_135552.1, forward strand.
CCACAGCTCTTTAAAATCAACATCCTCTACTCTCCAAGGTCAATGAGTCAACTAATTATGTGTATCTTATTACATTACAATACTTAGAAGTAATTCAATAATAGTTCAAATCAACTATCATCACACGTATTACAACCTCTGACATTAGACCACTGTCAAACGGAACCTGTTTTAAACAGGGAAAGTAAACAACTAAATTGGATTAATAACATTTGGCTCAGCACGTACAAAGTACAGAGACTTATATTACATTTCATCATTTGATAAGAACAGTTCTATGGCCACTTTCCATAATAGTTCACATTCACAAACAAATCTCCAGTTCCCCTGGCACTTCATGTACACATAAAGAGGCATAAAACTGTTCTTATCAAACCATGGTGTGTAATACAAGTCTCTGTACTTCCAACATACTGAGCCAAGTGTTATTAATCCAAGTCAGTTGTTTACTTTCTCTGTTTGTAACAGGTTCCGTTCGTCCATGGTCCGGTGTCGGCAGTTGTATAAAGTGTACTACAATTCTACAACTTGTCATATAATCCCTCAAAACTAAATATTTTGACATTATATTAATTACTTCCTGCTTGCCAACAGAAACAATGGTTAAAATCAAATGGAAAACTCTTCAAGTTGAGTATCTATTGTGACATGCCTATAGAGGAACAGGGTCTTATAACAGTATACCATATTTTGGTTTAATTTGCTGTCATTTTCAACAGAAGAATTAGTGTCACAAGAGGGCACTCAAGATGAGGAAAGGTGAGGACTAAATTCACACAGTAGAACATGAAACATCAACAATTGGTTAAAACAACTCCACGAGTTCATGAAAATTACTTGATCTGGAACAACTTCAGTAGATTTATTTTAGATTGGTTGAGAAGGCCACCAACTTTTGCTTTGAAACATATGAAATTATGATTTTTTAAAAAAAGTAGGCTATAGTACTCTACGATCATGGCCCTCACTTCTGTTTCAATAGCTCTTTCTAAACAGCGCCCCTAGTGACCAAACTATACAATCTTTTGTCTTTCTGCTAACTCAGTAATACTGTATTCAATTTGTACCTGTTTGGCCTTGAACCACATGACTGTATCATCTCTCAGCACAAACCATCTTTTCTTCCAAGTATTCATCAAACCACCTACACAGTACAAACAAATGTGAATTGAGGTGAGTGGCTTTAAAAGGCCAAAGTCAGACAGGGTTATTTTGTGATGCGACAGACTGACAGTCAATTTCATCACATATTGCTTAAAGTGTGTTTCACATACATATTTATATTTTTGATACAACAATACAGATAGATAAGGACAAGTCATATATGGCAACACACATGAGTTCTTTAAACACAGTGTTACCACTACTACACTAGACTTTGAAATATTTGGTATACATTTTAACTCCATGCTTGTAGTTATTAAAGGGCCACGTTTCAGTCCCTGGTCAATGCATGAGTGTCATCTTAACATGGATTACATGAGATGATTCTTTTGTTCTATGTTTTCTATAGCACTGCTGAACAACTGTATTTTATACTTAGATTTTAATATTAATCTGAAGTGGGTCGTTAAAATGACAGGGGATCTAGATATTCTGTGATTACCTTTCATTGTCAGATATCCTTCATAAAATGGTGTTTCTGTCTGTTTTCTAGACGTTTCTTCTTCATCGTCATCAAAGAATGCAACTTCATCCTCAAACTAGAAATTTACAACAACAACAAAAAGAAGATAAGAATGTAACAATTATAATGTTATTAGTCACTGTACATATTAACATCTACGACAAAAAAATGTTCATAACTTGTAAAAGGTTTGGTAACGTTATTCTCCAAAATTTCTACATTTTTTGCTTGGCAAATTAAAAAAGATGAAAGCCAAAGCAGTTGGTGGACATTTCTATAATAATCAAATTGCTGTTCAGAAACTTAGCATCTATGTTTGGTTAAGTGGACAGGTCAAAGGTTACATCCATCTGTACTTACCAATGCTAAGGAATTATCAAAATCATTAATTGCTTGTTGTTCAGCGACTCTTAACTCCTCAAGTCGCCTTTTCTCTTCTTCTTCTTCTCTCCTTCTTTGGTCTTCCAGTCTTTTCCTTTCTTGTTCTTGTCTCTTTCGTTCTTCCTCCGCGGCCCTTTTCCTGAATGATTAGCAAAGCATAGTCTTTACAGTTCACAATGTACACAGAATAGGTCCACATAGTATAAAGGGTATGTGATTTGTGGCTTATAGTAAGTATTACATCTGATGTTGAAATAGTAGTAGTCCAAACAGAACTGCTGATGGCAACAAGTAAATATTTACAAATATAGAAAGTCTACAGTTATATTTACCATATCTATATTACATCAAAACACAAGTTTACTTATAAAAGTTCCAAAGTATTATTGGTATACTCTAAAGTAAAAAGAAACCCCACACAATGCAGAACTGCTGTTAATGTAAGTTCAAAGGTATTGAAACATTGGTGTTGTACTCTGCATTATTCATGTCACAGCACATTATAGAGTGACTGAAACTTTGTCATTGGTACACTTATATCACTAGAGGGCGCTGTTTTAATGACTTACAGAAGCATTGAAAGCCACTGTTTCTGACGTGTTACATCTGATGGTAGCAAATTCTAATTTTGATGTATTTTTTGTTTGAACTCTATTCTTTTACATCTTATAATATAAAGTACCAATATTGACATTAATAGTTGTAACTTCAGTACTTCTCAGGTTCAATGTTTTTACCAAGTATATTGGGGTATAGTGTACTATGATAATGTCTTTCTATATCTTAGTTGATTCAATTGTGAGAAGTGTTTTACCTTGCTGCCTCTTCTTCTCTCTTCTTCTTTTCTTCTTCAGCCTATTCAGAAAAAAAAAGAATGAAACTATCACTCATTTGCATAACTCTGCTAAAATACTTCTACCCCAAACATTTCAGAGTTTTTGCTTTGCACGCTTTCTTTAATAGAATTTGTATGTTTACATGGAATTTCAATTCTAATTCTACTAACAACTTAAATCAAATTTCTTGAAAACACCCCTGTTTATAGGAGAAACTAGTCAGAGATTCAAGTTAGTTTTTGTACTAATTAACTGCTAATACTTCAAAAGGTAAAAACTATAAATTCACATACATGATATGAACAACCCTAAAAAATTTTCAACATTCCATGCGTCTCGACAAACCTACAAATATCACTATACCATGCACATGCCAAGATATTGTATTTGAACATAAAATATGGATTTTATACCCTGGTTGTTCTACGTCACTACAGTCTTGTTATAGAGTCAAAACGTTTCAAATTGCTGATTTTTCATGAATTATGCTTCAGGAGGTCAATATTTTTCTCCAATCAGCTGGAAATTAGTTGTGACCTAAAGTGTTTGTCACAACTCATAGTGCCAAGGCCCCTTAGGTCACTCATATTTTCCTCAGCTGAATGAAGAAAAACATTGGGGAATAATTCTAGATAAAAATAAATAAATAAATTCTAAATAAATGATGATGGTTATAATTACTGATAATAATAAAAATTAAAATTGCATCCTAAACACTTTTTTATGTCAACTCCAAAACTAAAACTAACCTTTCTCCTAGCTTCTTCTTCCTCTAACCGTCTAGCTTCTTCTAACTCTTTGACTCTAACAATGGCTGCCAGTCTTTCTGCTTCTTCCTTACGTCTTTGTTCCTCTTCTTTTTCTTTCTTTATCCTGGCTTCTTCATCTAATTTCCTCTTTAATTCTTCCAGTTCTCTCATTTTCTTCTCCTGTTCAAGTCTCTCCATTTCTCTGTGAAATAAGACATGACAGTGATAAAGTAGTCGAAGGACAGATCCGATATACTATTAAAATGTATGGCATGATACATAAATAAAAAACACAAGAAAAACTATATCTTTTATCTATACTGTCTTCAGTCCAAGTATTTTTCATGGCAGTATTCCATTTTTTTTGTCTTTTCAAAAAATTTAATTTCTGATTTAAAAAAAAATTAAATTTACTTCTATTATTTACTTCTCATCAAAAATGAATTTTCTCTCTCTCTCTCTAATATTTGTAGGTTCAAAGAATTTGCTATATTTTGATGTCATTTTGATGTTATGAATATGTTTGACTACATTACTGTAGTAAGCAACCTGTAGTACATGACCTTGTGTAAATTTAAAGCCCCATGATTCAATCCCACATTCTCACATTAATGTTATCTTATCAGTGGCGTCATAAAGATTACATAGGAGAATTCTATTGTGCTAGACCAACATTTTCTCTATCCCTGCAAGACAACCGTTTTCACACCTACATTTCAATCCCTAATCAAAACTAGCCCTTCAAAAAGAGAAACCAACAATATTAATCCCATCATTTTACAGTTTGATCTTATATCTAATTTAGTAATTCAAACTTTCATTTTAGAATATTTTACACATTCAATACACAATAACTTTTTGTTTATTGAAACTTTCATCTTACAATATTTTACAATTTCAACACAAAATAAATATCTGTTTTAATAGTGTTTATTGAAACTTTCATTTTACACCATTTTACAATTTCAACACAAAATAATCCATTTGTTTACCTTCTTTCCTCTTCTTCTCTTCTCCTCTGTTCTTCTCTTAATCTCTCTTCTTCAATTCTCTTTTCTTCTAGTTTCTGGGCATAGATCTTTTTAGCAATGATAGCTCTACCCAGTGACTGGATTGTAATTATGGCTCTTCTGATGTACAGATATTTCTTCCTGTAAAAATGAGTCTACGAGGAAACAGTGACGAGAATGAGTAAAGTTGGTTATTTGATTGGATTGAAGCACACACTCCACTTTTAAAGTAAATAGACACAATTTGTCAACAGTCAAACCCAACATTTAAATTGATTCCACCCATTTTTCAACAAAAAAAAATTAAAAATTCATTTTAATTCATAACAAAGGAGCAGAAGAAATAAAACAGACACAGAAGAATACCTACACATCAAACTATGTGAAATTCGATCTCTAATTTTTGACATATTTTCCAAGTTATCTCTAAATCTCACATTGTAGTTTTCTTACCTTATATGTCTTCTGTATAGTAAGAATGCATTGGAGAATCTTCTTGTACCTCTTTCTGTAAAAGACAACAAAATGATGATTATTACCGGAATGACAATAGACTGTCTTGTCATTCAGCCCTAATCATGCTTATCTTTACTGTGAAGTGGTATTTGATAGGGTGACATACGATATGTTGTATCTTGACTAATAGAACTTAGCAAGTTAAACTAAAGTAAAGTTGTATAACCCATTCTACAAATCTAGATAGAGACACTTTGGGAGCAAACTATACCTACACTTTCAATACCAACACTGAATAAAATCAGAGAGTTTTACATGTAACTGTTTCAGTTCACTTTTGGAACAAACTATACCTACTTTCAATAGCAACACTGAGTAAAACCAGGGACTTGTGACTGTGAAGTTCTCCTTGCTTCACGCCACAGTAACTTTCTGATGAACTGCTAGGTTTGTTTATTTTCATAAATACATTTTATAACCAAAACACCAGACTAGACCACACACACACACATACATACACACACATACCATTAACAGCTGACCTCATGTTGAAATTTTCAAAAATGAACTCTACTGACCAAATTCCTCCATGACCAACTTTACAGAACTACTTTACACTTAAGTACACAGATACAAATTTATATATCTTACCTGGCAATGTAGGCTTTGATGGAAGCTTGAATCACACTAGCATGTTTGTTCAGGAATATTTCTCTTTCCACTTCCAGCTGGTATTCTAGTTGCTCTCTTAGAAACACTTTGGTCTTTCCAAGTTGCCAGTGTTTCTTACTGTTATCATATTTTGCTAAAATAGATGAGCACTTCTCAGAAATGTCCTCTATTTCACCAGTAATCAACATCTTGTATCTGTAGGAGTAGAAATATGATAACCAAAGCAAATTCACATTTTAATACTTGGATATTAACCTTGGCAATGACAGTGTATCTGACAAGTATGTTTTAAAGTATGTAACAACATAGGAGAGGTGGACACAATGTAGCCTTCTATCTGGTAAGTATGTAACAACCCTGTAACAACTAGCTTGAACACTGTTTACAGCACTGGCACTGCACTGTGGTGATACCTCATTAGTTGGTCATACCTCCCTAGTCCTACTTTTCTCAGCTTGTCTTGATTACATTATCAAAACTGATAATAACAATTTGAAAATATAGCCTTGTTGATGACAGCATGCAGTCCCTTCAACCATGACGACTTCTCAGACTATTACTCATGAGCAAATTATGCAAATATACATGTGGTGCTAGGTGAAAGCAATGTACTGTCATGCACATGTAGTGGACATGTGATAATTTACATGTATTTATATACGACTATAGTAAATTCAACATATGGGTTTTTGAACGAATTTTGGGGTTGGGCTACATTAACCGTTTGAAAATGTAGTCAAGACAAGCAGAGATTACGAGGGCTAATGATGTATCTCGACAGCACCGTAAACAGGCTACAACTAGCTGGATACAATGTAGCCTTTAATACAAGTACGATGTATGCGACATTTGTACAAGCATGAAACAACATAGAACAGCTGGACACAGTGTAGCCCTATCTATCATTTCTACTACAAACATTCACCTATCACAACATCTACATCTACTATAAACAATCAGCATTTGTTTCTCCTCATTCACATGTTGAATGAAAAATGTGCTTTTTGCATCTGACAATTGATTCAGTTTTAATAAACAATTTGTACAAAATAGTTTTGATTCACACACTTTCTTTAGTTTTTTTTTGCCTGTAACATTGTTATTATTTTGTTTTCCCCTTTTCTTGTCTCATGTAAGAAATTATTGACAAATACATTCTTCAAGGGTTTTACAGAATTCTGAGTTGAGTGTCTTAAATCAATAAAAATATATAACTTTGACAAAAACAACTTCTTGAAAAAACCTGAAAAAAGTGTGAAATTAGTCAAAGATTTCAGCCATTTTTGCACTCCTTTATTGCCAAAAATATATTTCTATTTTATATATATTTTATTTATATATATATAAATATACAAAATACTGAATTTTAACTCTCACATTACTGCTTTCAATACAGTCAACAGAGCTCTCATAAGAAACTGTATTTTGATTAGTCCTTGGATTGATATCTTGATTGTATTACTGGTGGTATAAAAATTTAATTTCATGACTCAACACAGAAAACAGAACACAGGAAAAGACCTTTGATTTTTAGTCTGACATTTGATAAAACGTATAGACTATCAGATTTCAACCAGTGAAACATTACACATTACACAATGCACAAGCCAGGTTGAACAAAAAATATGGAATATATACTCTGGTTGTTCTACGGCATGACAACGCACGTCTATGTCATGACAACAAGTGTCTACATCACTGGTTCTGCTGTGTTCAAAATATGAGCCAAAATATTCAAAATTGCCATAATGCTTTTCCCAATTTTTCTCCGATAGTAATGATATAATTTTGTTATTCTCCAATATTTTTCTTCCACTCATCCTAAAAATACTCGTGACTGAAGTGTTGTCACTACGAGTCTAGCGACTTGGATTGACAAAGCTCCTTTACTTAGGTCATGAGTATACCGGTAATTTTCCTTGGCTGAACAAAGAAAAATATTGGGTAATACCATCTAAAAAGTAAAAAGATGTCTGTCTATTTTTACCTTTTGATAAAGTCTTCAAATAATCGTCTGACTGGGTAACCAGCTCTTCTGATAGTGACAGTTTCTAGCATACCAGAATACTTCAACTGATTCATAACAATCTGAGCTTCAAATCTGTCTGGTAGCTGTGTAGGAAATGACACATAATACCAAGATGTCATGAGGAAATTATTCACAACAAGTGAAATTTAATACGTCTGTATTACAGACACCCTACTACCGATATAAATATTATACTTATAACAGAGACAGAAGCAGCAGTTTGATGCTATTCGTTTATACAATTTTTACTCTTTCAACTTTTGGACAGCATTCAGCTTCAATTTTATGCTGTTTTTTTCCAACTTGGAGGATAAATTTTTTGTGTACAAATACCCTCTTTCATAGTAGAAAGAGGATTATCTTAATCTGAAATTTAATCTCTGTAATACTGACATCCTACTACTATAGGATATACCCTTCATACTTGCAGCAGAGACAGGAACAACAGTTTGATGTTACTCATTTTACAACTTTCACATTTTCAACATCTGTACAGAATTCAACTTCAATCTGAACACTGTACTAGGGATATACATACAGTATCATACTTGCAGCAGATTGAGACAGGAATAACAGTTTTATGTTACTCATTTCTGTATTTTTGATTTTTTTTCAACTTCTGTACAAAATTCAACTTCTTCAATCTGACTGCACTCTGGACACTGTACTAAGGATATACCCATCATGCTTTGTAAAAGTCATATTATACATGTAAAACTTGCAAACCACACGTATAGGAGTAGTAGCTAATGCTTTATATATATATATTACTTTATCAACTCCTGTACAATTCAACTTAATCTCTCCAATGGCTTCATCATAATAAAAAATAAAGTCATGTACATGTGTTTTAAACTGGAAGGGAGAATATGAAAGACCCCTAACTTCACGGGGATTATTGTCAAATTTGAATGTATACACTTAAACAACTGCAGTGATTCCTCGTTAAAAATCCATTTGATATTTTACCAGTTCTACAAAATATACTGAATTTGATTTTTTTTTCACAACAACAAAATTTTCATAAGAAAGTAAAAATCATGACAGTTTTATAAAACCTGATGATAATAAATGTCAGAAATTCTTACCTTAGCAGAGTTAGGCTTCACACATCTGACGAAATATGGGTTACAGGAACTCAATGTATTCATCAACGATTTTAAAGAATCCTGTCAAAAAAATAGATATCATGCTAAATACATCTGAAGAAAGTCTGGAAGCTCTCCAGACGTATATTTTGGTTGAGAATCATGTAAGCAGCAAGAGATGGTAAAACAATGAGTAGTTTAAATGGATAGTGTCAGGACAGATATGGAGACATATCCATGGAAACATACAGTGTGGGTTTGTCATTTCACCATCATTCAAGTGAACAATGTTTTGGAGACTGGTACTTTAGAAATTCATTTGATTGATTGATTGATTGATTGATTGATTGATTGATTGATTGATTGATTTACAACTTGATTGATTTATGCAATCAAACTATTTCAGGTACCAATTTCCAATTTTGTGTTTGGAACAAAAGTTTCCTTTGACGCAATACTTTACAATTACAAAGACACATAAATTTTCATATTTTATAATAAGTTGGTCTATATATCTCTGTCTGTGGATAAAGTCTGTGACCTTCACTCATCATCAGAAAATAAATGCTACCTCATTGACATTTTTCCCTTCAAAAAAAATTCTGCTAACTGTTAGCCTGCAATTGGTTCCTACAGACTAAATCTTGCAAATGTTGCAGCTGGTGCATTTCAAAATCTATATTGGTGCATTTCAAAATATAAATTGACTGGATACCTTGAATTGTGAGCTGACTGTAGCTTTCTTTCTCATTGTCTTCGTATCATTAGCTCTTAAAGATGATACAGACTCAAAGAGATCATATATGAAGTCAGACCTGAAACAGAAACAAAAAAATAATGTTAAACCCTTTACTTGACTGTCTTGTTCTATTTTGACACTCAAGCATAAGATGATGCTATTGCAGGTACTACGCCCAATCTGATTAAAATCCGATGTAGTGGACACATTGTGATTTCTTTTTGGTTGTTACGGTTACCGTTGTTTGTTCTTTTGTGAGCGCTCATTACATACATCTGACACAATACCATAGGTTTTCCCAAGCCACATGAGAGCACTGAGGGAATTCACTCAACCAATGAAAACATGTAATGCACCAAAACATGCGGGTACAGTACTTCAGAGCACTTTGTTCGAAAAGAGCTTGACCACAGAGCGCAGACAACGATGTTATTGTTATTGTTTGGTAGTTCTCTTTCTTTCATTTTCAAACGTTGAGTGTATATATTGTAAGATGGATTCTGATTGGCTACTCATAAGTACGAGATTGGGTTCGGGGAAAACCTATGGTATTGTGTCAGATATATGTAATGAGCACTCACAAAAGAACAAATGACAGTAAACGTAATAGCCAAAAATTGCGACATGTACACTACATCGGATTTTAATCAGATTGAACTCCCTCAAGATGGGCACATTCAACTAACACTTCTCAAAGATTAACAGAAAACAATATGAAAATATAACTATAAACCAAATATTGTAAAGTTGGTAAAATTCCATTGGGTATAGGTCATATTTTCAGTTTATTGCAATCTACCTATCACCAGGTTTTCCTATCTGACAATAAATAATTGAGTAATTAACTACAGTAATTGTGCACTCAGCGTATGAAATTACTAATGAATACTTTCTGTTCATGAAAATCAATAATTTGTTATACAGCCATATCACAGATTCTGAACCATAATAAATTGATAATTCTGTCTTAATTGAAATTCAAAGCAACAATTTACAGTCACACTGAGATGTAGATTACATCTCAGTGTGACTGAGATGTAATCTCAGTCACACTGAGTATGTATGTGTATGACCCATTACATACAGTGTGACTGTATGTAATGGGTCATTTATAGAGTAAACAGACTTTCTAATTTGATTCTAGTTTTGTAGAGAAAATTCTCAGTACAAATCTACAATTATAATGAGTATGTGATGATGTAATGTTCCAATTTTGGGAAGATTTGATAATTAGGATAGAAGTGCCCACTGTCAGTCAACTTGACATTTTTGTATACCTTGTCATACTGATTATTTACACATTCTATAACTATTATATCCACTGCATAACTTCTGCTTCAAATAAAATTAATGGTAAATATTGTGTGGTATGGTGTGGTGTGGTGTGGTGTAGTGTGGTGTGGTATGGTATGGTATCTTATCATGTGATATCATATCGTATCATATTGTATTGCATTGTATCGTATCATGTCGCATCGTATCGTATCACATCACATTGTATCGTATCATATTGCATTGTATCACACTGCATCGCACTGCATCATATTGTATTTTATATTGGGTCATAAGTTGTAAGTAACACATATTGCCACAGACAAACTGACAGGAAAAAATATGAAAGACTGCCAAAATGTTAATCAGTTGCTTGGTACTTTTGTATATGAATAACAAGTCTTTTTGGAGACTCAGACCCCATAATTTGTGTAGGCACTTTTGACAAATGTGCAAGTCTGTGTGACCATGAGGTGAATCTAACAAACCACTTTTAATTACAACATAAACTATTTTATTAATCTAATGAAGCAATCATAGACTCACGTGCTGTCTTTGAGTAACATCAACAAATCATCTCGGAATGTATCCCGATTCTTTTCCAGGAATCCAACACTTTCATAGAAGACTTCCCCAGCATAGTGCTTGATACCAAATTTATTGTTGGTAATTCTTGGTTTGATGTAAAATACATTTTCCTACAGAAAAAGGAAAAAAAAAAACCTATGATTTACATATACCATGAAATACATCGTGTACTTTCTGCTCAAACGCATACAACTTGACTTGTGTATGGTAGAATTCAGGAAGTTCTTTTACAAATGAAATACTGCCACCAAGTTACAATATGCTGACAAAAATTTATTTTGTTTATAGTATGTGTTCAAAATTATTGAGATTAAATTCAAAACAAAACAATCTTATACAAAACGAGGAAACAAATTATTTTTCATGTTTTTCTTTTTTTTTGAACTACGCATAATCTGGAATAAAACCACTATTGTACCTTATACAAGTGAAGCTACAAATCAGGCCAAAGTGATATACACTCACAGTGATGGCTCTATGCCAAAGTCATATACACTCACAGTCATGGCTTTATTGTTACACATCTGAGACTCACAACACACACAAATGCAATACCTCTAATGACCTCTAAGTCTTCACTCAATGACATAGCTGGGACTCACACAATACACAAACACAAACATCTCCAATGACAGATGTATTTTTTTAAGATTGATAAAGTGAAAGCAGAATTTTCCCAAGAAAATGACAACCTGAATACATCTCTTACAAATCTCTCTATACAAATGTACATGAATGAAACCCATAGAAATAATGTCAGCTGGAAGTTCAGTACCACACCTTTTAACCTCACATTTCCAGCTACCTTTTGTTATTCCTATGGACTTCACACACATTCAGTATCAGTACATGAGATTTGCAATCAGTCAATTCTCTTCAAAATGGCGATATATATTATTATTGTATGTTATGAAATATTTTCGTTCTTGGGAAAAACAAATCAAGCTGTCACAGTGTATTCATTTCAAGACGTAACCATTATACATGTACATAAAAACAACAACAACAACAACAACAACAACAACAACAACAACAACAACAAAATAATAATAATACCATTCTTATCCCTATATATCTTAGGGACTATTTAATTGACAAGGTTACTGAATTCAAAATACTGACAATCATCCACCCATCAAGTGTATCTATACCACTATAAAGAGTGGAACAGTTTTCATACCAGCTAATATTTCATTGAGGAAATAATTCAAACTGTTAACACTTTTTATCGAGTTGATCACCATGGTAACTATCACCATAGTAACAATCCACATCACTGACAAGAAGGTTTTTACTGTGCGTCTTGAGAAGTCATTATGTACATGTATATATAGTAGTCAATCTCCAGGCGAAATAACTGCAACTACTCTGCTAGATAGAGTATAATGTGTCAACTAAGACTGCACTTAATATTATAAGGTAGAAAATGTCAACCATACTTACGAAATGTGCACGGTGTAACTTAGTCAACATAGACTGATCCGTTCCCTTGGGGAATCGACTTTCTTCATCTATAAGTGCCAAAATACCAAGTTTCTATAGAAACAAAGTGGAAATTGTGGTTATTCCATATTTGTCATTTATTGTAACCATCAATCGTCAGTATTTGGAGCTGTGTATTGAATGGATTTTGTACTGACTTTTGTCAACCATTTCTAGGAATGTAAACTACAATCATCGTCATTATCATTGTTGTCTTGCATTGAATAAACAAAAGAATAAGAAAGCCATGAAATCAACTGATGTACATGGAAATTTACATATACCCATACATTATCTTTAAGTATAGATTTCCCTCTAAGGCCTATCGGTAGGTATGTAGGGATATTCTGTACTTTCCTTAGAAAAAAACATTCATGGGTTGTCAGTGACTGGTACTCATATCAATTTGGGTGTGAAACTGCCATGCACTGGCTTGGTTGGATCAGATAATAACCAAGTCTATATGTAAGCAGGGTATTTAAGTTTGACTCTACTGAACAACACAGGTTTTCTCTGAGTACTGCAGTTAACACTTGAATACTGCACAGTGGCTATACCATGTCATTAAATTTAGTCGGACCAATAAAAAATCATTAATATCATATATGTATTGTGCACAATTCTAAATCACACGTAACTCCTGCATTCAAATGTCACTAAATATATTACACTGACATCTAAACAGATTTAGCAGAGATGAAGCATCTAAATACTGTACACCTACATATATTCGCTACTAGAAAATTTTATGATTTTAGAGTCCTCACCTAGTTCTCAAACTAAGACTAATTTTTACTAATTACCAGACTGGTACATTGTGTTCATGTACAGAAAGCATTTTAGTCACTACTTATTTTTACTAATTACCAGACTGGTACATTGTGTTCACGTACAAGAAGGCAGTTTAGTCACTACTTATATTTGCATCTTTGTTTTCAAGCGAAATAAGTGAAAATAAGTCTTTAGCACAAATTTCCAGGTTTTATATTATGCTACAATAACTACCTGTACCCCCACACACCACAATCCACACATCCTCAACTCCATCTAACATGTATTACTTCTTTTTCTCCAAATCCTTCATTTGCTGAACAAATTTGTCTACATAGGAAAACTACTTTTCTGGATTTTTTTTTATTCAAAATGCCAGCTAACAGAGTAAAATTACACAATCCTTATAGACATTTCAAGACTCTAAATGTTAATTGTAGCTCCAGGTAAATTTGTAACTTTTGACTTTAATAGAAATAATAACAAGGTTAATAGAGTTAATCATTAAGCTTTTAACAATGCCCTTGTTTGATAATGATGCATTCAAATTTACAAAATTCATCATAATTGAGTGAAAAAAACGCTCAGTTGGAATAGTCATAATAGTTTAGTTTAGCTCCAGGTACCTTTTGACTCGGAAATAACAAGAACACAATTTACAAAAACCCAGCTGGAAAAATAGTTAGCTTCTGGTAACTTTTGACTCAGACAGAAGAAACTGCTCTTATGACCTTGTTTGACATTCATTTAAATTTATAAAGTTCATCATAACATGCATAATTGAGTAAAAAACACAGCTGGAATTATTTGATAATCATGCGTTCATATTTATGAAATTGAGTTATGAAATTGGAACATAAACAGCTGGAGTATACATAATTATAATATATATTACAGAAGTATACATTTTTGTCATGTTTTATATGTGAGTTTTTCTAAAACTTTAAATGAACATGAAATTTCAGGCTTCCACAAGTTACAGTAACCACTAAAACCTAATGTTTAATAACTGCACACAAAATTAAGATATAAATCAAGTAGACACCACGCTATTCTACAATGTGACCTAACCCTAGAAACATCCTTACCAAATTTCTGCCCAAGAAGCCTAGTAGTTTACGAATGAAAGATTTTTTTTACCAAAAAGACACATTTTTATACCTAATTTGCATGTCACTAATGGTATCACCATGTTGTGAACAATTTTTCATCTACACAACCCTAAGAACATCCCACCACATTTCAGACCTAGAAATCTATTCAAACTGAAAAGGTTAGTATTCAGTGAATGTTTTTTGTTTTTTAAATTAGTTCACCACACAAAATAATATACATACAGGATAAAGTGAACTATACTGTTTTGATTTTAATAGTGAAATGATAGAGTTCCACTGCATAATTATTATATATCCTAACATATCCAGCTGTTTGCTTTAAGTGTCATGACTTTTTACTGACCTTTGATTTTTAATGACGGAAATAAATCTTTTCCAATATTATTTAACCCTATGATTTCTATATTTCCCCAATGTATCATTATCACCATTTCAATAATTATTTAAACAGTTTGCCTCTTTGTCCCCGCACTTCAATGTAGAGAAAATTGCTATAGGCAGATGTCATATGCAATGAATAATTGAAAGCTATGTAGTCACTGGATATAGCATCACCGTTCTATCACAAAGCCATGCTTCCAAATCTCCAGTGCTATTAAACAAGTCAAACCACAATTATTACATTTTGGTGTGTTGTTCAGATTCCGTGAAAATAAAAAGGCATTATAAATGATAATTTGAGATGGTACAATTTTTCAACTTGTTTTGGAAAGTGAAAGAAATTATAAATTGTAAGATTTTTATGATTGTTAAAAAAGTTAATTAATAATGTATGCATATCTGAGTATGCTATGAGGCAGATGAGACAGTCTACTGCCCACATAATTACTAACTATAGTACTTATCATGTCATACAGGATAGACTGTAATATTTGTCTCTATTTTAATACACTCCTGTATTTACTCAATGTTTAGTTTATGGTATACAATGTTGAATCTTTCAGCCTACATACATTCATGCAAACCAGATCTGATATACCTCCCACGACACGACATTGCGAAATATCAAAATGAAACATCAAGACCTCTTGACGATGCAGTCTTAGATGGTGCCATAAAAGAAGTGTGGTTCACGACATATGGCACAAAATACTGTAAACCTAACATTTTTACTACTAGAAAATTTTGCAATTTTACAGTTTTCAGCTAGTTCTCAAAGACCAATTTTTACTAATTACCAGATTGGTACATTGCGTTCATATACAAGAAGAAGGCATTTTAGTCACTATTTATTTTATGTTTTCATTTTCTAGCGAAATTAAAGTGAATAGAAAAATAAGTCTTGAGGTTTACAGTCATAGCTGAATGTACAATTTGTAGATGTCTGATGTAGACACATGATGTAATACACTAATCAGTACAGATTCATGGATGACATTATATCACATAAATCATTCATTTTAAATATCTCTCTCTCTCTCCTCTCTCTCTCTGTCTCTGGCTCTCTCTCTCTCTCTCTCTCTCTCTCTCTCTCTCTCTCTCTCTCTCTCTCCTCTCTCTCTGTCTGTCTGTCTGTCTGTCTCTCTCTCTCTCTCTCTCTCTCTCTCTCCTCTCTCTCTCTGTCTCTCTCTCTCTCTGTCTCTGTCTCCGTCTTTCTGTCTCTCCCTCCCTCTCTGTCTGTCTGTCTGTCTGTCTGTCTGTCTGTCTGTCTGTCTGTCTGTCTGTCTGTCTGTCTGTCTCTCTCTATCTATCTATCTCTCTCTCTCTCTCCTCTCTCTCCCTTCCCTCCCTCCCTCACTTTCCCTCCCCCTCTCTTATCATCATCATCATCATCATCATCATCATCACCATCACCATCATTATTATCATCATCAACGGAATAGGAGAGGGTGGAGACACTCCCCACCCCAAACAGTTAGAGCTGATATCATCATTCTAAATATCTACCACACCTGCAACGGTGACAATTTGTCATCATTTATTTTTAAAAGCAGCCCATTGTGTGAAAGTTACAGTTTAATCATCGCTGGAGTTGAAGGGATGAAGAATCTCTCTCTTTCTCTCTACATAGTATTGAGCTGATATTATCATTATAAACATCTACCACACCTTCCCAGGTGACAATTTGTCATCATTTATTTTCATTATGTCACAGTCATTATTTATTTTCAAAATGAAACTAGTGCATGAAAGATATAGCTTTAGTTAAATCATCACTGAAGTTAAAGGAGATACCCCTCTCTTTCTCTACTAACAGTAAGACCTGATGTCATAATTATAAATATCTACCACACCTTCCAGGGTGACAATTTGTCATCAGTTATTTTCAAAATTCAACCAGTGTGCTACACTGTACCAGCTGTTTAAATTTACATGCAGGAATGTGAATTTGATATAAATATTAGAAATATAACAGTTAGCATGACTCAAATGGGTGGGGCACCTCTCCAACAGGTGGATTACCTACAATGTATACAAAACTTAAAATAAATTATGTTGATAATGGTGATATATTTTTAACGAAGTCCTCCGAAAATGTATCACAATTCATTGGGATATTTTGAAAGCAAAATTTTAAATAACTAATCCACTTTGAGTAATCAATCACATATGTTGTACTCTTTTAAATACCACAGTACATAATTTTTCACAATTTTTTCAGCCACGTTGTAGCTTTCTATTACAACATATATACCATAATCATATTTCAGACTGTGTTCAACCTAGAAGCCTTTGAATAGGTAATGAATTTAGAATTCTTGCATTGTGATGACAAGAGTTCCCGGAAGACTCCTTTCATGATTATTGATGACATTTGACTCCGGAAGAATCACCTAGACAAACATGACATCAAATTGGCATAGTGCCAGACTGTGTGTGAAATCAATGAATAGGTAATCCCTGATAAAAATGGATAGTTTATGATGTAAATACAGCAATACTAATTAGCATTATTGTCAGAATAGAATGACAGCTACGTCTCACAAGAATGGATACTACCTTTAACCCCTTCAATACTGAAAACATTCCCGCCAAAATTGTTTGGACAAAATTCTTGTTTTATGTAAGTTTTTGGCATATATCAACTTTATTTTAGACTTGAATTAAAGAAATGTTACTGCCCAATAAAGTAATATTATTGTAATTATGAAAATGTTCATATAAATTGGGGTCCCCTTATTATATGAAACTCGTCTCTAGTCATGAAAGGGTTAATTGTGGAGGTGTGAATATTTTATATCTAATGCCAATCAAACGAAAGTACGAGGAATTATCCAACATTCAAGTCAGTACAAGAAGAATGCAATTTTTAATACCATTCCAACTACTAAAATCAAGGCATTCAACCACAAGGAATGGAAATTTTACTGATACAACTTTCCCTTGCTACTAAGTTCATTGTTTGGAATGAAAACAAAACAACTAACACTATCGCATCAAGACATTCACCACAGGGGTTGAAAACTTTATGGATACAACTGTACCCTCACTACTGTTAAAGACAAGGCATTCATGGCATGCGCTAAAAAACTATACCAATACAATTTACCCTACCACATCAAGGCATTCACCATAAGGAATGGAAATATTACTGATACAACTTACCCTTTGTACTTAGTCAAGACATTCACCATAAGGAATGGAAATATTACTGATACAACTTACCCTTTCTACTAAATCAAGGCATTCACCGTTATCAGTCCAGTCTATATCCACCCAGCTAAGACCTTCTGTGTTGTACTCATGTTGCTCCAATGAGAAGATATGTTTATTGAAATATTCCTGTAATTTCTCATTGGCATAATTTATATTAAACTGTTCAAATCGATTCACCTGAAATAACAATGAGAACACATAGATGTAAATCCTTCAATCACACACATATATTGTCTGACTTGTAATTTAAACTTAAAGTGGCCATACGGATCAGGACTGAGTATTTATTTTGGATTTTTAATTTATGTACCATTGTAACAATTTTATCATGGCTTCCTACTTGAAAAATCAATGTGAAACAACATATGCCAAGTCCTTGTTTGTAACTCAATAAATTGCAGAAGATTAATAAATGTGTAAAATCTTTGTTATTATACATACAATAACAAACTTTTTACACATTGTTTAGCTTTTTGCAATGTATTGAATAACAAACAGACTTCAATGGTCAATGTTGATTTTTCAAACAGGAAGCCATGATATAATTGCTTTATAAATCAAAAATCCAAATAAATCCCAATCCTCATCCATATGACCACTTTAATGTCAATCCCATCTTACTATTAAGATAAAAAACAAAGGAATAACACTTACTTGAATATTAGCCAAAACTCTTAAGTCCCCTGCTTACATTCTGTTACTTGTTTAAACCAATTGATCTCAGATCAAGAGACCATTCACATCATTTCTCACTTTACCTGACATCAGCTCAAAAAGTCATGTGCCATTCATCCATTATTTCGTTCAACAAACTGACTTCTGATCAAGGGGTCATCACCCTGCTTAACATTTGCCCAACCATGTGACATATGGATCACAGGTCAGGTGCCCTCCTTATCTTTTTGAGACCTGGAGACCATGCATCTATCTATGTCATTTGCCTGTAACCACCTGTTCTCAACACATCCTCCAGGCAGCAGATAACTCCCCCACTCCATTCAGAAGGAGGTCCTTCACCAACAACCTATACATCTCAGCACATACTCCTAGCCACCCTCCATCCCTCTATTCTGGAGGCCATTCAACCAATAATCTGCACATCTCAACACATATACCCAGTCACATCCCCCTATCAAGAGGTCATTTACCCAATAACCTTTACATCTCAACAAGTATTCCTCCTATTCACCCCCATCTCTCCCCCCCCCCCCCCCATCCAGGTCATTCACCCAGTACATTTCAACAAATATATCCACACTGCAATATAGATTATCAAATCTGACCATCTTACCTCAAAGTTCTCAAAACCAAAGATGTCTAGAACACCAACAGAACAGAAAGTATCAGCTCCTTTGATACGACTATTGATTTTCTTGATGATCCATTGAAAGCATCTAGCATACAGATTCATTGCCAGGGAGTCTCTAGATGCCTCCGCCTACACAAAACAAGACATATTACACAATATACCATGGATGAACCAGATTCAACAAAAAATATGTAATATATACTCTGGTCATTACAACGTGCGTCTATGTTACGACAATGCATGCCTTCATCATAGGTTCTGCTGTGTCTGAAATATGAGTCAAAATGCTCAAAATTGCCATTACTTTCCCCGATTTTCATTATATATTACTGGTCATGGTATAATTATTATATCATCCTCAATATTTTTCTTCATTCAGCCAGAAAATACTCATGGCCTAAGGGGTGTCACTGCTAGCGATTCGTAGTGACAAGGGCCCCTTAGGTCACTCGTAATTTTCATGGCTGAATGAACAAAAAAATTGGGGAAGAACATCTATTCTAATTACCTTTTTTTCTTTAAATCCTTTCATTAATTACACATTGCACATTATAAACATATCATTGCATTTCACATCATGTTCTATCAGTTCATCTTTACAATAAATTCTGTCTATCCATTATTTATAGTTGTGTCTTGTCAGTTTTCATTAACCTTGAAAAATGAGACCTAATCTGTGATTTTTGCTGTAGTATGGAAACCCTGATAACCAAGAAAGGAACTTTGGCAAAATTTAAAGTTTCTGTAAGTCTTGGACTATACTCAATTTCAAAACACAATCGTCCTTTCCAAAGAGAGGTTGACCATCAAGTTATGGTTTCCTTTATATCTAGTTATAATTTTGGAGGTGACATTACAACTAAAAGGCCAAGGTTACACATGAAATTTTAATACCACTCTTAACAAATACATAATGCAAACAGTCTGATTGTGTATAAAAGTGCTAAAGTACACTGTGATTTCTTTTGTACAGTGCATTTCCATGGCGTAGTACACAATGCTTTAATTTCTGATTTAGGATTCCAGACATACACACAATGTTTTGATACAAGATTCTTATCCACTGCGATTATCTAATAAACCACCGTTCCGCCCATTCTCTTTTTGTACCTTGATTCATTGTTCATTGTAAATCACACACATTGCAGTTATGCATGTAATACTTGAGTTAGGAAAAATACACGCACACACATAAATAAGTAATCTAATACATCCATCTTAATTTGTACTCCAAACTCAAATCAAGGGGGATTAGATGCTTTCCAAATGCAGACACGTTCATTTTGACTTTCTATCGCAATCAACCCAGGTATTTGAGATCAAAAGCCTTTCACAAAGTTTTGACAGTTCTTGACATTTGATCTTCATGACACAGAACAAAATTAGTGTATGACCATTGATGAAAATCATTCCCTCTGTGCAGGAAATGGGTGAAGATACTTAAACTGGGTTTGGTGCTCCATGTACTAGGATTTCCTGACTAAAAAGGACCAGGTGTTTGAAAGATGTGTTTAATCAGGAGGAAAATTCAGACAGATCACGTTGTGCCATCTTTCAATGTCCTCATCATACTACACTGACAACAAGATTTCAATATCTGAACCATACTCATCAACTATCACACAAGATATTGTCTGTCTATAAAGTGAAACCTTTCTGAGTGCCATCTGCTATCAGCACTCTTTGTCATATCTGTGCATGTAACTAATAAAGCATCTATCTATCTGTGTGTGACTGTCACACGATGATAATGGGAAGGTTTATATGTCAAGTGTCTCTAGGTACTGCTAGGACTCTGAATGGTAGATCTCCCTACAGAAATAGCTAGTACCTTAAACATACAACCAAATCAATTGGAGATCTCATTAATACGTTCTTTTCTTCATGCTGTATCAGCCAAAACAGTGACACACAAGTACTTTTTTTTATCCTCACACCACAGACTATTGGAATGATCTCACAAATAACATTATCTGTGCCCTATCTATTGAAATATCAAAAGCAGAAGTGTCCTAAAATGAGATGAAGAGTCTTCACCATTACTAGTGCTGCCCACATATACATGCACAAAGTATAACTTAGTGTGATGCTTGTTAGTGTTACCAAATCAAAACTGAAGCCATGATAACATTTTCAAAGTTTGATTATATGCATATTATATTTGTACACAGAAATGACTAAACTAAATTGTATTAAAACAGAGATCACATTTGGTATTAATCAACTCTAAATGTTCAAATAATAATTCCTAAAAATGAGACCCAGCTGCAGTTACAAATTCTTCAGTAGATGGAAGTGATACTGTATGATCACATGACTGTTTTCAACCAATCAGCTACAAGCAGGTGTCACATGGTGTGTGTATATATAATTCAAGTCTTACATTCCTGGCACACTTTCTGACTTTCATCCATGTAGAAGCAATTCATTTCCTTACCCCATCAATTTCTAAAGGTGTTAAGATTTCTTCCCCTCTAAGAATCATGGATTTCTGAGTCAGTGCATCATTCAATTGATATCCATGTAGACCTAGCAGCTTGGATACAGTTTCTAATACTGCAATATAAAGAAGTACATTCATCACATTCAATTCATTCCCTGTGGATCTATTTTATCCATCAACATCCATTTCCTCTTATCTTACATTTTTTTTGAACAAATTGATAAAAAAGTATTGCTATAAATCTTATCATAATGTCTTTTTTCCAGGACCTTTCTTGATGATTATCAAACTGTCTTTCAAAAATTCTGTTTACTTGTACTTGTACCCATTTCCCTATCAGTATCTTTGTCAGTCAATATATGTATATTTTTCTTTGCCATTATCTTTATCTTGCTGTAAAAATTGGTATTTATCTCATAGCTGATATATCAATTTTGCTGTTGTACATTGTATCTGTCTCACTGTCAATGTATCAGTTTCACTGTCAATATCTGTACATTGTATCTATCTCACTGTCAGTGTATTAATTTCACTATCAATGTGCCAATTTCACTGTTAATATCTGTACATTGTATCAATCTCTGTCAATGTATCAATTTTGCTGTCAATATCTGTACATTGTATCAATCTGTCTATGTATCAATTTCATTGTCACTATTTGTACATTGTATCAATCTCACTGTCAATGTATCAATTTTGCTGTCAATATCTGTACATTGTATCTATATCACTGCCAATGTATCTATCTCACTATTTGTACATTGTATCTATCTATCTATCTATCTATCTATCTATCTATCTATCTATCTATCTATCTATCTATCTATCTATCTATCTATCTATCTATCTATCTATCTATCTATCTATCTATCTATCTGTCTGTCTATCTATCTATCTATCTATCTGACTGACTGACAATCTATCTATCTCTCTGTAAATGTATCATTTTTGCTGTCAATATCTATATCTATTGCAATCTAAAAATATTTTTGTACTGCTCTCCATTCCAATATTATCATCGTTGGTACCATCGATCTTTGGGTTTCTCCTTTACTTCTCTGTACATCTTGCATCAATTGTAGCATACTACAACTCAATCTATTTTTGGACCTTTCCCACTAAATAATACATATCAAATACTCACTATTTCTATCAGATACTTGTGCACCACCAGCTGTGATAAATTCCATATTACCAATGTGTAAGATAGCAGCTAATACATCACACACATCACATATATCACCGTCTTTGAACTTCATTACATTCATGGCCTCCTATAACATTAAGAATTTCAAAGAATGAATAATTAAACAAAGGATGAATGCATAATATACATATGAATGAATGAATGAATGAATGAATGAATGAATGAATGAATGAATGAATGAATGAATGAATGAACGAATGGATGGATGGATGGATGGATGGATAGATAAGTGAGTGAGTGAGTGAGTGAGTGAGTGAGTGAGTGAGTGAGTGAGTGAGTGAGTGAGTGAGTGAGTGAGTGAGTGAGTGAGTGAGTGAGTGAATGAGTAAGTGAGTGGGCAAATGAATGAATGAGTGGATGGTTCAGTGAGTGAACGAGTGAGCAAATGAATGAATGAATGAATGAATGAATGAATGAATGAATGAATGAATGAATGAATGAATGAATGAATGAATGAAGCCAGTCAAATACATTAATTAACTTACAAGTCAGAAGAAAAATGAACACTTGCTAAAAGACTTCATTTCAAATTTGATTTTGATTTGTTTTTGACATTTCTAAGAAGATTTTAAGGTCATTGTGGATATCATGTATATACATTTTAAATGATTATTTTCTAATTAATCATCACAATGTCATACAGAATCTAATACATATCTCATCTTCTTTGATCGACAGTATTGCAATATTTGGCAAACTGGTCACAGACATCATGCAGTTACTTTAAGGGCAATCATTAAAAGTAAAATTCAATCTCAGTGTAATTTGAAATTCCATTCACATGATTTAATTCAAGCTTTTAGATATTACCACACATGATGTTACAGAAAAACATGAACTGCAAATCTAAGGTTTGATCCTGTAGGTATGTGAGTAGAGTTTAGTGATAGAGATGTTATGAAACATGTATGGGAACGCGGTGAACTCTAAAAAATAAGGTTATTAAGGCATGCATTGGTTATCATTCTGTTGTAGATAGGGAGGCTATTGAGATGTAGGTATTAACGGGTATGTCATTTGCGGTATGTCTGGTTTTAATAATGTGAACAATTTCAAAGGCTACCTCCAATTTTCAGTTTGAAAACTAGTATGGTATCATGACCATAATGGCTGTCTCAGACTCACCTTAATTCTGTCAAAACTACCACTATCATCGATAGCTGCATCACCACTACATCCACTCTGATTCAAATAACGATATGCTGATACGTCCTTTAACTGTAATTTTTCTGATGTAAAGAACACATTCAATTATTTGAAATTAACAATTACAATACCAATCAGTCTACAATGGTCAAATCTTTTTTTCTACATCAGACACTAAAGATGACGTCTTGACTCATTACTGTGTCAACCATTTGATAAATGTATACAAGTTTAAGTTGGGGTTGGGGGTGATGCTGGATATGCACTTGCCATAAACATTGCACTGAACAATATGCAACCATGTTCTGATAAGGGGTTGAGGGCTGGGGGTGGGGGTGAGAGCTTTAATTTGAATAGCCATAGACCAGAAATGGCACTGACCTATATTATGGGGTTGAGGGCTGGGGGTGGGGGTGGGGGCATTAATTTGAACAGCCACAGACTAGATATGACACTGACCTATATCTAATATGGGGTTGAGGGGACTGGACAAGGTTTGGTATTGGTATTAAGGTGTTGGACTAGTCTGAGCAATTCTTTACAAGTCGATTTATGTAATTATGGAAGTAAAAGTGAATTTAAAACAATTTTAATATGGCCATCAATTCACATGGAATTGCACATAACACTTTTTAATAGTTTTAGTATCTTTTTCATTCAGCGTTTTTGTTTCTCACTATTGCTTTGATGTATTCTTTCCCCCCCCCCCCCTGGTTTTGGAACATTTTGTTCATGTGTGTCTCCGTCCTAAGTTTCAGTATTCTGTTTTCATGTTTGTATATTTTAGTTGGAAGATTAGCCTTGCAGCTAGAACAGCTTCAAAACAAATTAAAAGAACAGACAAAAAAAATACCTATTAAATTTATAAATAAATAGATTCTGCACACAAACAAGTAAACACAGCATCATTTTAACCATAGACCAATACACCCTACACATACAGGGTCTCTGTTCTAACTTATCATGTAATACACTAAACTCCTGCCGAGTCAATTCTTACCTCTCACATCTTGTGGGGCACCTGCTAAAAGACTGTAAAAGACATGATAATTCCTCTCACCAGGATTCTGACCAACAACACGATTCTGAAAACAAATTAATCATAAGATAAATAAAGTTTGAAATAATGTACGTGACACGTGTGAACTGAAAGGTTAAGAGGAAACCATGCAGCTGTCAGACATGATATTCCCTACATTGATATTAGTGTTAATGTGATCCAGATAATTAAGTGTAACTGTCATTCAACATGATACTTTTTGACTTACTTTGTAATTGTATACAGTCAAAAGTGCAGTTTATTTCTCTATGTATCAAAAGTTGACTTCTTCAAATAAATATTTAAAAGAAATACCTAGCAGCAATATATCACCATCTAGTACTAAGTTACGGCCAATAACTCTCATCGCCATCATGGCAAATTCCACCAAGAACCCCACTCTTACCCTCATCAAATTCAGACCAAATTGATGCCATCCAGACCAACAAGGTGATTGTGTATCATCCAGATCCCATGTCCTATCCACATCGATATGTAACCCCCCCCCTCCCCCCCTCTTCACCAGAGCCTAATTACTTTGTCCTCCTATCCACATCACTTTTACATTGTATTCCATCCAAACCTTTTCTACTCTAAAAGAGTACCTCATTCACTTTACATCTGCTGTTCCATATCACATTCAGACGTGAGTTCCCCCTACCCAGTTCAGACCCCAGTTCCTCCAAACCAAAGTTCAGATCCCAGTTCCTCCCAACCAAAGTTCAGATCACAGTTCTTCCCTACCCACCAAAGTTAAGACCTGAGTGACTTCCTATCCTCATTAATCAAGAACCCATTCACTTGCTGCTCTGTCAACCCATACTCTGTATTCAAACAGACACATGAACTTTGAACCCACTGAATCCCAATATCCCCTCAAGACTCCCATCATATTAGGTCTCTGCATTTACATTCACATCATTCTCTACTTCATCCATACCAATACTAATACACACTAGACACTGACAGCTCTCTTAGTTTATCTAAAGCCCATTCATATTTTGTCCCTATCCTTGACATAAAGTCTGGCTGACATGATAATAAGGGGAAGGAAGCTTCCAGATGTAGGACACAGCAGACACTTCTTGATTCTTTTTACCACAAAATTTCTAAGAAGATATTGTAACTTTCAAGTGGTGCCATTACAATTGTCAACAACAACAACAACAACAACAACAAAAACAACAACAACAACAACAACAACACAAACAACAAACTTGCTTTGCCAGGTTATTGTCCAATCTTTCACACCTTCCACAAGAGATTTTCTCAACAAGATCAAACTGCTAATAGCTGTATCAAAATATTCTTACCTTCTCTAGAAGAACTATACAGCAGCAAGAAAGAAGACAAAGTCAAGGAAATTCACACTTTACAGAACTGTATGCTATTTGTTTATCTTCATATCTATTCTGTGGTACTGAGCTGCAAAATATATTAAACACCTTTTGTCTGACAAACTTGAAACACCAAACTAATATTTTACTATTGACTTTACTGTTATCAGAAATGGTGGGTAAGCCATACAGTACAATGTAGTGTTATATTTATCATATTTTAGTCCTTCTTAAAAGTTTTGAGTATAGAGTAGATTATCTGACGACAATTTACGCACATACTTATATTTTTCATTTGTCAACAGCACTGACAAATCAAATAGCTGTATTACATAAGACCAGAAGTGGAGGTAAACGATGAAGCGAAATATTTTCTGGTAATGTTGTGTAGAAGCTTACACCATGATGTCTAAATGCATGAATGCGGACAGAAAATTATTGGGGAGTTTGTTCAACCATCAGAAGCCTACTTCAATGTATCCACACACTTGGATTGAACCATGTGAGGGGGTGGGGGAATTATTTGATTTCATATGTTAACTGCTTATATTTTCTATTAATTTCCAATGGTCTATTTAAACAGACTACCACCATATAAATTTGGTAGTCTAGATATGGTGTTTTAATAGTATTTATGTGCCCTGGAAAACTGCTAATTTTGAGCTGTGTGTGAGAGAGATAATGAGCTGTGTGTGAGAGGGGTAATAAGCTGTGTGTGGGAGGGGTTACAAGCCGTGTCTTGGAGGGGTAACGAGCTGTATGTGGGAGGGGTTACAAGCTGTGTTTGAGAGAGCTAAAGAGCTATGTGTGGGAAAGGTTACAAGTTGTGTCTTGGAGGGGTAACAAGCTGTACGTGGGAGGGTTCCAAGCTGTGTGTGAGAGAGCTAACGAGCTATGTGTGGGAAAGGTTACAAGTTGTGTCTTGGAGGGGTAACGAGCTGTATGTGGGAGGGGTTTCAAGCTGTGTGTAGGAGTCGTTACAAGCTTTGTGTGGGAGGGGTTATAAGCTGTGTGTACTGGAGGTGAAACTTGTCAGAAAGGCTTTGATAGCAAAAGATGTTATGGTTATTACAATATGGAAAAGAGCTATAAATCATTGATGAGACAAAATATCATCATAACATAACACATGATGACATAGCTATCAAAAGGATACAGTCCTTTATCTTTCCACCGGTGATGTTTCCTTTGTTTGAAAACTGCAGCTGAATAAATTTACCAAACCTACTGGAATTGTTATTGTATATTGTCTTGGCATTACCAAAGGCTTCTAGGATTGGACTGAAACACAAGAAGAAGAAACAAGAGCTATGAGTCATCTTACACAAGTGGATATAAGCACTTTATAGTACTTTCATAATCTGTCTACTACATATAACTCAATTCATTTCCTGTTTCTGTGAAACTTTTTTTTCATTGTCTTCTCCTCCTTACACATTACACCTGCATGATACATATTACATTGAATGATTACATTTTTGTATTGCTTCCAGTTTGGATTACTATTACAAATGCACAGTTACCCTTGCACAACTCATCTTGCATATACTTCTACATAGACAACGGTTTGTCAGAGATTGGCATTTGAAAATGTCATTGAAAATCACATGTAATATTAACGATACTTGGAGCATGCATACACTAAATTAATTATGCGCCAAGTCTGATTTTTGCACACATCATTAAACTGAATTAACTGTCTGTAATTCTGAAGTGATGAGACCACACTGATGGGTATCAAATGAGTAAGTGAATGACAGACATGGGGCACACTTATAACCTTAAATGACCAATTTTGAGTGCTTCCCTACTACCACCGACATCAGACCATTGACAAACGGAGCCTGTTACAAACAGGAAAAGTAAACAACTGAATTAGATTAATAACACTTGGCACAGCATGTTGGAAGTATACAGAGAGACAAGTATTACATTCCATCATTTCATAAGAACAGTTCTATGGCCTCTTTACATAATAGTTCACGTTCACAAACAAATTTGAAGTTCCCGTGGCAATTCATGTACATGCAAAGAGGCCATATTAAACCATGGTGTGTAATACAAGTCTCTGCTGTTCCAACATGCTGTGCCAAGTGTAACTAATCCAACTCATTTGTTACTTCCCTTGTTTGTAATAGGATCTCTTTGTCCACGGTCTGATGTCAGAGGTTGTAACTTGCACTAAAGCTTGTCAGCATTGTCAAGGAAATCTTCAGTTCTGTTCACTTGGTTATCCACTGTGATTTATAAATACCTTCCTTTCAATACTTGATTTCTGATCAAATGCTACGTTCATGACCTGAGAATCGATTTCACCTTGGAAAATTCCTTTATTAAAGACTTGTTCAATTTGCCATAAAATGATGCATTGGAGAACTGGAAGTTATTTGTTTTTACCTTGGAATAATTTATGGTGATTCGTGATATGAGAAGGCCAATTTCATGTTTTAATTTTTAATGCATACACACAAGATTCTTACTTTCAAGGGCTTTCAGGAATGAACAGAATTTACATAGGGTGGGCTGAAGAGAAAATGGGCACCGCAAAAAATTTGGGATGGGGGGGGGGAGGGTGAAGGGGAAGGGACCGGACTTGAGAGAGAATTCTGATGGTCTTTACATATAAGGACGGGGTTGGAGGGGTTGTAATTTAGGGGTTACCTTGAATTTTTTGAGAGCAGTTAGGAAAGGCTACTAAGTTCTTTTTAATTGAGTTATTTTTTCCTCCATGCCATTTCCCCTGTTGTAAATTCTGCTAGTTCCTAGATAGTGTCACGGAGGTGTGAATAGTCCTAGACAGGTTTATGTTCAGAGTCAACATACTTTACAACCATAGACATAGGAACATACAACCCACCAAAATGCACAATTCAACCCACAATTTAAAACATTTTGACCAAAAACCTTTGATGTTTAGCATTAATCAGATTACTGTTCCTTTCAAAATATTTCACTGAGACATCCAAGGAGTATCCCACACACAGGACGAATTCATCCTGACCATCAGATTAGATTTCAAGTTTAGATTTAAAAAAAAAATACTTGACTCTGTTGCACTTAAAATTATTTTTCTACAAATACATTATGTCTATGACGTTTCACTACACAGCAAAAATCACACCATTTCTTGTCTGCTGAACGAGACAGTGAATACGTGCAGCCCTTGACATGCATGTCAAACAGAGAGAGCTAGCAGAGTCAACTCCAATACAAACAATATACAGGTAAACTCATGTACAATTTACAAGACTTTAGAGTACATAGTTCGTACTGACACAGAGAAGCCAAGCCAGTGATCAATTCACTGGATCAAGCATACGGACTCTACAAGTTTCTAAAATTAACACAGTGACATTTGTATGTATGAGTCATCCATTGTAATATAGCAGACAGACAGCTGTACGACTTCTCAATTTCAAAAGGTGCACAAATACACATACACACATGAATAATAATAAATAATACATTATAAACAAATGTGATGTCTCCCTTGCTAGTTATAGATAACAAACGCAAAAATTAATCCAATGCAATACCACTTTATTACAAAGTGCCAGCTGATTGAGGTTAACTGTGCTTGTTGTCCTTTCAACATTCATGATCATTGTGATTTTTGTTTATATAATTTCATGGGTTTTCACATTTTGTACATCATATTCCCCTCCTTCTCCTGTCTGTCTGCCTGTCTCTGTCTCTGTTTCTCTGTCTCTTCTCTATCTTTCACTCTCTCCCCCTGCCTCCCCCTCCCCCTTACTTTAAATAGTACTTCTGATTCTGTTACCAGTTCCAAAACACATCATTAAGTCAATATTAATCTGATCATGGGGAAGAAGTATCCCAACACATCAGCCACAATACTTTTCAGTCACAGCGCTAGTGTCAGAGAGATCGATATAATAGCAGAGTGATTTTAATTTGATATCTACTTCCAATAGCTATTCACATAGGTCATAATAATCTGTTACAGCCAACATAATCTATTTCCACTATAACTAACCACTATGAAGCCAAGACCCAATTGTGCTCTCAGTCATCACCTGAGGGCAGCTCATTACCCAAGAATTCAAACTCTATCAATATCCTATTTGTAACAGGATGACCTTGACTACTACCATCAAGCTGTTTATGATCAATGTTCTGACAAGTAGCTACCCAAGCTGGTAGAATTACCTTTTTGGTTTAGAAAGTAAATAAATCTCATCATCTAAAGATGTGACCTTTGAACTCTGATGACCTTTGAACTTGTTCAATCAAAAGGCAGGAGGAGGGAAGAATAATACTAAGGATAATGGTGGGATCAAATTTCAGCTCAGACTACTATTACTAACTATTATTTGAGGAGGTTTTACATCTTCTTGAACCCATACTCTTTTCAGCAAAAACTGTACTCGTACATTGTATCTCAACCTCGCCTATACTCTCTTTCCAACATAGTATATTGTATCATTCTTCACTCATAAACTGTAACAGCAATCCAGCTGTTGTGTACTTTATTTACTTGACTTTTTTTTAAAAATAAAGTAATTAACACAAAAGCAGTGCAATTGTTTTGCGCTTTTGATCTGTCCTGGTCAACAATTGTCATTAGAACGACAATTTCAATAGTTACAGCTGACCTAGTTCGAGTCTTGGTTTTTATCTCAATAGCCTGCTTGCTTCAGATATCTTCTCCAGTAATTCATTCATCAAATTTTGAATGGCATTATTTATCTACATATATGTACATATAAGTTTTCTATCCCTTTTCACATGTGGATTGTTATCATTTCAGTATATTTGTTACAAGGATAAAAACAGTTTCTATTCCCTATACTATTTATTATCATTTATGTTTAGTTGGTGAACCATGCTGCTGAAATAATTCTTACCATGGATTTCTTACATGTTGTAAATATTTTACACCAGAAAAGCATATACTGTTACCCTACCTGCTTTGAAGTATTGCTTTTTCAACAGAAAGATCTGTATTATCAGCACCTTGTGTAGCTTCTTGGCTCATCTCAGACAAATAATTTAAGATAAATTTTGTACTCTCTGTTTTACCAGCACCACTTTCACCACTGCAAAGAAAACAAACAATGAGATAAGAACACCCCTCTGAGGTAGAAAGACTCTAAAGGACTTGTTTTCTAGTAAGTCTACAAGTGTGTTTTTTTTAGCGGTAAGTATAGGTACAATTTACCTGAGTTCCCCAGTCATTCTACAGGGGTTTTCCACCAAAATTATATTACAATGTATGGGAACTATGCCAGTTTTACCAAATTTACCCATGTCTGTTACCTGGGTTTGCACACCTTAGCAAAAAACACTGTCTATGGAATTACACCTTATCAATAGGGTGTCAGCCTTTAAATGGGTTGAAGGCACATACGCCAGATCTGAACAATTTGCAGTGCTATTTTTCTTTCATGTTGAGAATTCCATATTTTATAGATACTTACAGAAACATGTTTAATCATCACAAGAAGTGATAAGATCTCTAGCAAAATATAGGTAAACAAATTGAATATGGCAATCATATAGTTTTTGTGTGAACTCTATTTAGTTACCCTGTTTACATTGTAATCTGTATTTTTGCTTCTCTGTCTCAAAAACCCCAACAGCAAACAATTAATGTTGTTGGAAAATTCTGACCGATCAGTTAGAGAACAAAGCAATCATTTTGAATGTACAATTTTCAAACAACATTAATCGTACGCCATTGTTAGCAATACGAGCAGTTAGTGAGGCAAAGCAAAACAAAAACACTTACAGATCACACTGTAAACAGGCTATTACAATTGTAGTTGATGTCAGAATAGCTACCAAAAAAAATACACAAAAATAAACCTGTGATTACTATAGAATGACTTTATACTCATTATAAGGAATAAATCAAATAATTACAAAACTAGATGTGTTTATGTAAGTTTTGCAATATTTAGAGAAAATTTTGGATTTGTTGCCAAGAAATGTTTTGATTCTGTGAGATAAAATAACTTGACCAATATTCTTTTTAACATGATCTTTTTAATAACATTTAGTCATATAGTCTAAATACAAAGACCCTCGGTCATGAGTTTTGACTCCTACTATAATATGACATGGTTTAACTTATATAATAACATGTAGGCCTTGTTTCCGGCTGGTTTCCTGTTTCTTCCACCATGGGAAGGGAAGTGTATCATTTGGGTAGCTTGTCTTTCATGTTTAGAAAGTAAGTACTTGGAAAAGAGGATACTACTTTCTACATATCTCATGTTGAAGGATAAAAAGATATTTATAAAAAAAATATAGTACAAAAGTTTAATAAATGCATGTGAATCATTATGTCAGATATATCTACATTATTCGAAAATACATTTCTAAATATAAGTGGTCATTATTTCTTGTGTACCAGAGATTACTTGCACCAGTGTGTGTGCATACTAGTGGTACTCGCATGTTAAAGGCCGTTTTTTTTTATAGTGCTCTTCATTCTTTTTATTGGGATATTCTACCAGAGCTTTACAAAAGAAAGTAAATTTTACTCCAATGATGATTTCCACTCTCTGTATGTAACCAGTGTTCTACAACCTGGCAGTAAATTTATGATATCACGTACTGTTTATGTAATATAATATCAATCTTTTTAAACAGAAGTTAATATAATATAAAATACTGTCAAATGATTAATACTCATAAACTATTTAGTAATCATAAATCGAGTCATCAATTTTGTCGCATCAATGGATTCATGTAAAAGGTCCAGTCAGACTTATTTCTACCTTCAGTACACTTGTATTGATTACTGCTATCAACTTGAAGGAAAAGTTCAGTCAGACTTATTTCTGCCTTTAGTACACTTGTATTGATTACTGCTATCAACTTGAAGGAAAAGTCCAGTAAGACTTATTTCTGCCTTTAGTACACTTGTATTGATTACTGCTATCAACTTGAAGGAAAAGTCCAGTCAGACTTATTTCTGCCTTCAGTACACTTGTATTGATTACTGCTATCAACTTAAAGGAAAAGTCCAGTCAGATTTATTTCTGCCTTCAGTACACTTGTATTGATTACTGCTATCAACTTACATATCATGTATTTGTCAAGACAAAAAAGGATAGTGTAAATGTGATGTCATCAGAAGAGGTTACCCATAAGCCCTTGCAAGAAATGTCCAAAATGGCCGAACACATGTCAAGTGCAGGAGGGCTTCTTCACAAGTTTTCAAAATTGACTAAGTTACCAGGGAAAATCATGATAACAGTAATCAATACATGGCAACTTAAGGCTGAAATACATCTGACTGGACTTTTCCTTAATAAAGCTCATATTGTAAATATCATGACAAAATATAATACAAATCATCAACTGCTATACCTGTATATGTCAATTGATCCTTTTGGAATTTCTACTACTAATAATAATATGTAATGGCATAATTCTATATCAAAATATTTACAGAATATAAATTTTAAAATGAAATCACGTTCACCGATTTGTTAATTTGTTTAACTTCTACAGGTGGAAAGCTCTTCTGTTTTATTTAGTCACTGAAGTATCTCTGTACATTCACTATTGTCATTCTACTGTATAAGGTTGCATCAATTAATCCAATCCCATGTTTGGCATATGATATGACAGCAAATTCTTGTTCACATAGTAAAACTGCCATATTGAACCAATCAGTAATAATCTAGTTGTTACCTTGACAACATTAGGTTCATAATGACACTGAATTCATTACAATCTATTTGCCTAATATGGCAGTGTTACTATGACATCATTTTACATTTGAACATATAAGTTTCCTTACTTGTTCTTACCTAATATGGGAATGTTAATGCATCATTTTACCTTATTTGGATATATCAGTTTTTTCTCACCATATCATTACCTAATAAGGTATCATTTGCTTACCTTATAAGGACACACTGGTTTTCATGACTCTTCCACATAGAATAATAGCACTCATTGGCTATTGCATAGATGTGTGGTGTAGCATCACCAATGTGTTTTTTGTTGTAATGTTCCATTACTTTCTTTTCATACAGACCACCGACATGTTTGTATGGATTCACAGCGACTAAGATGGAACTAATGTAAGTCTGAAAGATAGAAAACAAATCATATTGACATTTCCGATTAATTTCACTCAGTGGTTATATGATAAAGTGACCTATACCAAATATCAAACTAATTATAACTGATGTGAAAGTTAACAAATTTGGTCTTTGTAGGTTTCATGTTCTACGAAACAAATGAATGTATCACATTGAGAAAAGTAGTGTATGTACATCAAAGTGAACATTTCCACTCACAGTGCCAAACACTGGAAGAGAAACACAAATTTTTGCTGACATCTCATCAGCATCATCAGGGGTGTACTACACTATTACAACTGCTGACATCAGACTGTAGAGGAATGAAACCTGCTACAAACAGGGAAAGTAAACAACTGAATTGGATTAATAACACTTGGCTCAGCATATTGGAACAGCAGAGACTTGTATTACACACCATGGTTTGACAAAAACAGCTTTATGGTCTCTTTATGTGTACGTGAAGTGGCAGGGGAACTGGAAATTTGTTTGTGAATGTGATGTGATCTATTATGTAAAGTGGCCATAAAACTGTTCTTATCAAATGATGAAATGTTATACAACAAGTAACACTGAAGTAGTGCACTTTCTCTATGTGCTACACTCACTTATAGCATTCTTATCAAATGTAAAAGTATACTGTTTCAATTGTTTTTTTACAAGCCTAGTATGTGGCCTTTCTAATGTAGTCAATTAGCAAATGAAACAGTATACTTTTACACTTGATATAGATGCTATCATGAAACAATTGTAATACATACGATAAAAAACTCATTACTTTGGTGTTATGGGTTGTACAAGTCTCTGTACATTGTACTTCCAACATGTTTTGCAAAGTGTTATAATCCAATTCAGTTGTTTACTTTCCCTGGTCCGCTTGTCCACAGTCTGATGTCAGCAGTTGTATCACATTTATTATGAAACAATCAAAATGCATATAAATGCTACAAAGACAATATACAATATACACTATACAGTAAAATGACTGACAGTGACAGCAAACTGAAGATCACGAGTACGGCAAGCCATGTGCTGTACCCTATATATGCATAAAATCATGTTTGTATAGGTGAACTTTACGTTTTCACTGGTTCATTTTATTATACATTTGTAATTTGATAATCATTCTTTAATAATAAAAATCAATATCCAATTTAATGATTTTTTGAAGAATACAAAAAATACACGTAAAACACAATTAATAGACATTTACCAATAAAATATGAAATTTAGCGATACAAGCATTGATTTTTACCAATTGCAAAGATTAATTAGGTAAATACACCAATGGAAGTATGACATTTATCAATAAAAAAACGATGACTTTTAGTATGCATATAAATGATAGTACATTGAATATCACAACACATGGCCTACCATAGAATACCAGTTTGAGAACATATCATCTTTATGACATTTATGTTGTTTTCTTTAAATTACATCAAATTCCAAGTACTGTATTTCGTTTTGAAGATTACCAGAGTATGTGTATATTTCTGGATTGTGACTGAATCAGGGTGGCCTGGGACATAAAACTTGTTCCACAAATATACAATTACTATATATAATAATGGAAATATAATACTCACATATATAATATCCTTATCGTATCTGATTTGTAGATTATATAATATTGCAGCCTCATGAAGGTCTGTCAACTGTGACATGTCCTCCATACCGGCAATACTTGTCTGGTGCATGGCTGTTATCAGTCCCTTACCAACTTTCACTGGATATGTTTTAGTCTGGAAATAGAATAACAGATAGATAGTATCACTATAGATACACATGTATGTATAACATCTGTTTCCATGAGTCAACTCTGATTATTTGGTGTCGAATACTTCGTGATGTTGAACAGCTTGAGTTAGGTTTGATTGTCAAAATACAAAAATGTATAGTGATGACAGATGTAGTATGAATTCAAAAATACTATATGCATTATAAGTCTTATCTCTGTTTTACTGTAAATGTTATCAGGAACATGTTTTTGTTACTGAAGAACAAGAAAGAAAGAAAAAATATTCCACTTTATTATGGAAAGCAAGATACAAGCTATCTAAGATAAAACGGTCATTGTGGTACATGGTAGATTACACATGTGGGTACTAGCAGTGCCTTGGTTTGATATGTGATGGGGGAGGGGAGAGGGGGAGGGGGAGGGGGGACTGGGTTTATGAGGGTGTAGTCACTGTACAAAACTTGCTATCAGAGCAGCCACCCTGCTGTAAGTATACATCAACATTCATTGCCAGCTGATGTTACAACAATAGTTATAGTTTGTGTGTTAGCTTCCCAATAGTTGACTTGCCCTCATTGTAACACTGTCGTGTCTAAAACTTTCTAAATATGAAAGAGACAATTGGAGTTTTCTTTCTCATCTGTATCTTATATTATCAACATTGATTATCACAAGTCACAAGTCTGCCCTGTCTGAGACACTGTCTGCATTCTAACTCAGTTTGTATTAACTTTAACATTAACCTCACATCTCACACTGGAGACTCATTCTGTTCTTGGGGGACCCCATATCTTATAATGATACCATTCCATCTGCTATAGGAATTACAAAATGGATCAACAATGATCTATGAGATGGTCAAGCTGCAAGTACAGTTTCAAACCCTTATTTCCATCTATAGGAGCTATCAATACAATACATGTACATCCATGAATAGAGTTACAACCAATGAGTCAATGTCAATAACTGAGGTCTCAACTCAAGTGTAAAACAGGGTGAAAAAAAGGTCATGATTGAAAACTCTTCAAATTTCACATGTCAATATTCAATAAATGATGCAGAAAGGTTCACTGAGAGTCATGTCAAGTGCAGGAAGAACCGTGTCTCCTTATAGCCATGCAATCTGATGACTCAACCCTGATTCAAGTGTTATACTGTCAGATACATAGCTTTTAAAGACTGCATCTAGAATGAATTGAAGGTAATTGGCCCTCACAAGATAAAATGCAGACATAAAAGCTTTGTAGGACTACTGTAAATACTTTGGAGAGTTTCTAGATATAATTATGTGATAGCCTGGGAATGCATTGCATGAAGCTAATAGTATGCTACTGGAATAACAGCTGACAAAATAGATACATGGTATACATGCATACAGTAGATACATGGTGTATAATATGTTATTCTTTTTTAAAAGTTGCACATTATGAAGGTCACCAGATTTCCATATTTATGTGTTTGCTTGGGAATTATTATTTTGTATTGGATTACATGTTGTATTTTAATCCTGTTGGAGAGAAGATTAATTGTTTTATTTGTACTTTAAAATCTCTAGCTGTATTATTTGGTATGTTGTTTCAAGGAACTTGTATAAATAATAATAACCAAATGTACATGTATACTCCAAAGTTACAAAGAAGTCTGAACATCTAAACATGCATGTATCATTGTATGTATGTATGTATGTATGTATGTATGTATGTATGTATGTATGTATGTATGTATGTATGTATGTATGTATGTATGTATGTATGTATGTATGTATGTATGTATGTATGTATGTATGTATGTATGTATGTATGTATGTATGTATGTATGTATGTATGTATACTGGTATGTATGTACAGTATGTATGTATGTATGTATGTATGTATGTATGTATGTATGTATGTATGTATGTATGTATGTATGTATGTATGTATGTATGTATGTATGTATGTATGTATGTATGTATGTGTGTACCGGGTATATAAAATACATGCAATAATTTCATAATTCACTTGGGTACAAATGACTGCCTCTTCCTATTACCACAGAGACTTAGATTACCATTTACAAAATATCTGTAGTTCACTTCATGAAATGATTTCCGGTATAAATTGACAATGACTCTATCCAATGATTCCCCCCCCCCTATAAAATGGCAAAGACTATCCAATTATCTCTGGTACAAAATGACAGTGACTCTATCCCAGTACAATTTTACTAATTGGATAACTGATACCATGGTATAAAATGACTCAACTCTTATTTTGATTCCTGACATCCAATCTTTATCATAGAGATCATATTTATACTATTCTGGCATATGGACAAATATTCATGAATCACAGAAAACAGTAATATCTATGATGTGATTCAGGAGGTCAACTGTATTACTGATAGTAATAGTAATAGTACTACACAGTTCAATGAGTTCATCAGAAGCCAACATAACATAGGATAAATATGCAACAATAAAATATATATCAGTTTTAATGGGATAATCAGCTGCCATACACAAGAAAAATATGCAGCAATAAAAAAATGTATTGGGTAAATATGCAGAAATAAAACCCTTGCTTAGGGGGTTATCAGAAGCCTTGTATTGGGTAAATATGCAGCAATAAAACCTTTGCTTAGGGGGTTATCAGAAGCCTTGCATTGGGTAAATTTGCGGCAATAAAACCCTTGCTTAGAGGGAGTTATCAGAAGCTTTGCATTGGGTAAATATGCAGCAATAAAACCTTTGCTTAGGGGGGTTATTAGAAGCCTTGTATTGGGTAAATATTCAGCAATAAAACCTTCGCTTAGAGGGAGTTATCAGAAGCCTTGCATTGGGTAAATATACAGCAATAAAACCTTTGCTTAGAGGAGTTATCAGAAGCCTTGCATTGGGTAAATATACAGCAATAAAACCTTTGCTTAGAGGGAGTTATCAGAAGCCATGCATTGGGTAAATATACAGCAATAAAACCTTTGCTTAGAGGGGTTATTCAGAAGCCATGCATTGGGTAAATATACAGCAATAAAACCTTTGCTTAGAGGAGTTATCAGAAGCCTTGCATTGGGTAAATATACAGCAATAAAACCTTTGCTTAGAGGGAGTTATCAGAAGCCATGCATTGGGTAAATATACAGCAATAAAACCTTTGCTTAGAGGGAGTTATCAGAAGCCATGCATTGGTTAAATATGCAGCAATAAAACCTTTGCTTAGAGGGGTTATTCAGAAGCCATGCATTGGTTAAATATGCAGCAATAAAACCTTTGCTTAGAGGTAGTTATCAGAAGCCATGCATTGGTTAAATATGCAGCAATAAAACCTTTGCTTAGAGGGGTTATTCAGAAGCCATGCATTGGTTAAATATGCAGCAATAAAACCTTTGCTTAGAGGAGTTATCAGAAGCCATGCATTGGGTAAATATGCAGCAATAAAACCTTTGCTTAGAGGGAGTTACTCAGAAGCCATGCATTGGTTAAATATGCAGCAATAAAACCTTTGCTTAGAGGTAGTTATCAGAAGCCATGCATTGGGTAAATATGCAGCAATAAAACCTTTGCTTAGAGGAGTTATCAGAAGCCTTGTATTGGGTAAATATGCAGCAATAAAACCCTTGCTTAGGGGGGTTATCAGAAGCCTTGTATTGGGTAAATATGTAGCAATAAAACCTTTGCTTAGAGGGAGTTATCAGGAGCCATGCATTGGGTAAATATGCAGCAATAAAACCTTTGCTTAGAGGGAGTTATCAGAAGCCTTGTATTGGGTAAATATGCAGCAATAAAACCTTTGCTTAGAGGGGTTATTCAGAAGCCTTGCATTGGGTAAATATGCAGCAATAAAACCTTTGCTTAGAGGGAGTTATCAGAAGCCTTGTATTGGGTAAATATGCAGCAATAAAACCTTTGCTTAGAGGGGTTATTAGAAACCATGCATTGGGTAAATATGCAGCAATAAAACCTTTGCTTAGAGGGGTTATTCAGAAGCCATGCATTGGGTAAATATGCAGCAATAAAACCTTTGCTTAGAGGGAGTTATCAGAAGCCTTGTATTGGGTAAATATGCAGCAATAAAACCTTTGCTTAGAGGGGTTATTAGAAACCATGCATTGGGTAAATATGCAGCAATAAAACCTTTGCTTAGAGGGGTTATCAGAAGCCATGCATTGGGTAAATATGCAGCAATAAAACCTTTGCTTAGAGGGGTTATTAGAAGCCATGCATTGGGTAATTATGCAGCAATAAAACCTTTGCTTAGAGGGGTTATTAGAAACCATGCATTGGATAAATATGCGGCAATAAAACCTTTGCTTAGAGGAGTTATCAGAAGCCATGCATTGGGTAAATATGCAGCAATAAAACCTTTGCTTAGGGCGGCCCTTTTTATTTTTCTGTTTCTCATCTCCCGACCGACCCTAATTTGCAGCTCCGACATCAGAAAAAAAAAAGTTTTTTTATTTCCGACCGACTCCTGAGCACAGCAAAATTGTAAGGTTCCCACATGATCTTAGGCCAGTTCTGCCAAGGCCACGACCTTGCGACATTGGCCCCCTAACATTACAAATGAAGCAATAATTTTCCCACCTTGCGTCGCTTTGGCGCATTCATTTTACGGCAGACATCAAAATTATCTAAGTCCACGGCCGGACCAGGCCAGGCTCTGACTCCACGTGAATCCCACAAGAAGTATACTAACTGCGTAAGGGAAAGTTTTGTTGACATCATATAAGATACAGTGACAACGCGCAGTTCTATTGTTAACATAAAAAATGCCACAAAAAGATCAACTTTGATAAACTTAATCTACAAATTAAAACATTAGAGGGATTAGATGAGACGTCGAAATGGACGTCTCTCGTCACATGTTTTGTCTACTGTCACTGTCGTGACCTCTGACCTAATCACTGACGTGTGAGAAACACTGAACTTGCTACCGGAACATCTATCTGCATGCCACAGCTCAGAAGCCTTCGTGAACCAAATTTATGGGACAGGTTGTGATTTTCATTTGCTGATGGGTAAATTAAATGAGTACATGTGTATTTTGATTCCGAAAAAGCTGTGTTAGGGGATCGTGTTGCATGATGTTGACAGTGCTAGTGACACATGTGAATGTTGGGCACTGAATCAATGCGTAATCACTGGCATGGCCACTATAGACGGCCGATGCATGTGCGCCCGGTCAGACATGAAGAACGAACTTGTTGTGCAAATCAGAAAAAAATTAATGTAATATTTACAGAGCATCCCAACTTTGACTTTGTTGATAGTTTTAGTTAAAGATTCAAGTTCTGAGTTTCAAGGACACCTATTGTCAGCTTTCCGTATCATTGCAAGTTTACGGTACGTAACTATGCTGTCATTTGATATAGCAGGACCAAATCATGATACACAGCCAGTAACGGTTAATTAATAAAAAATAAATTATTTTAAAGTTTGTTTGACTATTATTTGTAAGTTTTTCGTTCACATTTGGTACTTTTTAAAGTCAGGGATTTTTTTTCTTCAAAATGTCATGAATTTGAAGAGGGAATGATAAACACAGCAGTGGACTACTAACAATAATTTTAAAAATGAAACAAGTGGTTACAAGTTTAGGATTTCTCAAAGTTTTATTCAATCATATGTTCACTGTGACTTATTTTGAAGTTGTTCATTGTCCTTGTCTGAAAAAAGGGAATTATAAATTTTATCACTGCTATTCATTGATATTCAGATTAAAAATTGTGACTACCTGGCTGTCCAATCTTTCTAAACAATATATCATATATATATATATATATATATATATATATATATATATATATATATATATATATATATATATATATATATATATATATATATATATATATATATATATATATATATATATACACATGTATATATATATATATAACTTAAAATTACATAATCTTAATTGCCTTCTTTTTCTAAGGTGTAATGTGTAGTACACAATTTTCAAAAAATAGCTTACTGGGAACTGTTATTATGAATGGAATTTTTTTATGTTGTTAGGTAATGGTCTATACGTAATGGAATATCTCAGACCACAGTATCTCTATAGTGGTCTGAGATAATTTATATGAATATTTCATAAACAATAATAATTGACCCCACTCCCTGTCAAATGACACCACTTTTTGGAACCAAGGGGCCTGTGTCCCCACTTGTTGGAAACCTTGGCAGAACACCGCCGTCTACCCCCCCCCCCCTCTCACCCACCCACCCACCCACCCAACCCCTTGTTACGTCAGAGCAGCATGTGTCTTTCATCATGGCAGAAGCCGTTGAGGTTTGATGAGGGACAGGGCTCAAAATTAATACTAATACTATTAATCCCTGTCAAATGACACCACTTTTTGGAACCAAGGGGCCTGTTTCCCCACTTGTTGGAAACCTTGGCAGAACACCGCCGTCTACCCCCCCCCCCCCCCCCCCCCCTCTCACACACCCACCCACCCAACCCCTTTGTTACGTCAGAGCAGCATGTGTCTTTCATCATGGCAGAAGCCGTTGAGGTTTGATGAGGGACAGGGCTCAAAATTAATACTGTCACGCGGTACATTTTGCTGCAATGCAATAATAGCTCAGAATATTTCCATCATTTTCAAAATTATGCTTAAAATTGGTAAAAGTCATACTGCATTCCTAATTTCTTGACCAGTTTTTAGCTTTAAATCAGTTGTATTATCAGGGAAATGACCGACTCCATAGCGTTTCATGACCCATGACATGCATGACCTTTGAAGACATTCCGATGTTTACATTATTACTTTTAATTACTTTTAAACAGTAAATCCCAAAGGGGTTCTGAGTTCTAGAAATGTTTTACATGTTATCTGGTGGATTATTTTGACAAGTTCACACTGACGAAAAATGTTTCATAGAAGTAATGGTTTATATAAATGAAAATTCATCTAGCACACTGATGACAATCACGTAAGTGTTTCAAAAAGTTACATACTAAAGTTCAAATTGGATAACTTGAAAACATTGTTAGCGATGGCAATGCCACTTTGATTAATAGGACGAATGTATTAGTACTCCTGATAAAATCACACAATAGTTCATGGCTACAGATGTACACCCATGAGGATGATAAGTATTTAATCATCTTCTTACAAAGTTGTTCTACAGACTTGTCAACCTTGCTAACATGAAGGAAAGAGACTTGTAACAAGGAATTCAATAAAGAGAAGAGAAATTAAGTTATATAGAGACTAACAGGACAGAAAGAACAGAGAATAGAACTGAAAAAATACATTTTTTTTTCTTGCCCCTCTTTTTTTTTTATTTCGCCCGCCCGACCCGCCTGACTATTCCATTGGAGATGAGAAACAAAAAAAAAAAAAACCTCACCCTTAGAGGAGTTATCAGAAGCCATGCATTGGGTAAATATGCGACAATAAAACCTTTGCTTAGAGGGGTTATTCAGAAGCCTTGCATTGGGTATTAAACTATGACACAATAAAAAGTATCTGATAAAACAGGTTATTAAGAAACCATGCATGGGATATATAAAATGTATTGAGCAATAAAAACTGCCTATTTACACAGCTTATCAAAGGCCATGCACAATTTAAATATGCTGCAATAAAAACTGCCTGTCTGTCTATTATTATTGAATTCTCACGCAAGAGATTTGTCAAAGTGACAAAATAAATCTGTCAAATTACCACAAATATAATATAAATACATAATGATATAGTACTCAATGTCAGTCACTTCATTCTGTGTATGAATGGATCAACTTGTTGAGTTATTTGTTCATAGATTCATTCATTCATCTTTACATTTATATCATGTTTGCATGCAGTAATCAGTGCTATTCACTATTATATGCCAAATATAATTATGTTTAAATTCAACACAAATTATACTTTAAGAGTACATATATATTAAAAATAACTAATGTTAACTGCTTCTCAACAAATCCTTCATAGTAGCACTTACATGTACATTAAAATTTCATATCAAGAATATTACCTGAATTGAATACTTTTTAAGTACATATAATGCATTAAAAAAATATATGTAATATTTTGCTTGCTCTCAACAAATCCTTGCATAGTAGCACTTATGTTGAAAATTCAGAAATATTACATCTATTTATTATATGCATTTTAATAAAGAGTACATTAAATGCAATTGTAACGACATATAATATTAGTTTTCTTTCAACTGACAAGCCATTATTATTATTATTATTATTCAAATTTTCAATATTTATAAGACTTGATATTCAACATTTAACTC
The DNA here is from genome assembly GCF_964340395.1 of Glandiceps talaboti. Classification (NCBI taxonomy): domain Eukaryota; kingdom Metazoa; phylum Hemichordata; class Enteropneusta; family Spengelidae; genus Glandiceps; species Glandiceps talaboti. The sequence goes on from NC_135552.1 coordinate 12,046,770, forward strand.
TTTTATGCATATGTCTACTTTTGAACAGTATATTTATGGTTTTTTACTCTGTCAATTTTCTGTATTAGTCATGAAGTGGCAACAATTTTCATAAAATTTGTCCAAATAGCCTACATATGATGTCACTACATTCTTATTAAATGAATGGTAACTAATATGATATGAATATACAGTTACTCATGTATCTGTAATCTCTTCACTGCCTGGCATGAGAAGATCCATGCAACCACAATGAAAATAACACTGCAAACAACTTTAAGGGACGATCACACAATGTCGCACAAGCTCAACAAATGAACATCGCTCGTTTAGGTCAAAAACCCCTCTCCCTCCCCCTAAACAAATGTTTACAAGTGCAATATCAAACAACATTTATATTTGATGTAAACTCAGTATGAAAACTGTAGCGGTCACACCACTATGATCGATGTAATGTAAAAACATGATTGTAAACACATTAAAATACTACCAGAAACCCAGCACCATATCTCACATTAGACGTAAATGTTTATTCACATTATTAACATCTCGGTAGTAAATACAGAAGATTTTATCATTGAAAGAGTGAAAGTTTTCAATGTGAAGTTCAACAATTGCATTTATGCCAGACCCTCTCTCCCTCTCTCCCTCTAAACAAACGGGGAAGTTCACTTATTTCAGCCTGTGTGACATTGTGCGATCATCCATAACAAGATTACGAGTTGGTACAGTATGCATCTACAAATATCACCCTTCACACTTTTTTTTATACAAGGAATATACAATTTTTGTGTTGCAAAGAAAAGAATGCTGGAATTAATATTACATGTCCCTGACTCTATATTAGTCTTTTCAAGTAAAATATTACAACACAATGAGAAAGATATAATTTTGCTGTTGCAAAGAAAAGAACACTGGAAGCAAGATTAGTTGGTAACTCTATAAATGTCAGCCTTTGCAAGTCAAATATTACAATAATAATTAGAAAGATTTAATTTTGCTGTTGGAAAGACAAGAACACCGGAAACACTATTACAAGTGATGTCTGACTCTGTGTCTCTATAAATGTCAGCCTTTGCAAGTCAAATATCACAACAATAATTAGAAAGATTTAATTTTGCTGTTGGAAAGACAAGAACACCGGAAACACTATTACAAGTGATGTCTGACTTTGTGTCTCTATAAATGTCAGCCTTTGCAAGTGAAATATTACAACAATAATTAGAAAGATTTAATTTTGCTGTTGCAAAGACAAGAACGCCAGAAACACTGTTAAAAGACTGACTCTATATCTCTATTATAAACCTTTACTAATGCACAAACTACAAAAAACAACTAGAAATATTCACTTTTGCAATCACAAAAAAAAGAAGAAGTCTGGAGACACAAGATTAAAAGTCTGGGATGAACATCAGCCTTTTAAGTGAAATATTACAACATCAATGAAATAGATCCACAATGAAACAAAAATATGTTGGAAACCATCATGGAATTACAAGGGATTATATATCAAAATCATATGTATATTTTTCTTGTAAACTGGTCACAGCCAGTGGCAGTAATCATACACACATTATCTGTCTATCCATATAGGCTATCAAATATGAATTCAGACGACATGAATGATGGCGAGAGTAAGGCATGATGTCATACAATTGATTGGCTGTCTTATCTGGGGTCACTCAAAGTATGTTTTCCAGAACAGAAAAATGAAATCACCAGAGAGATACAACACTATCAATTTCAATAGAATTATATTATAGAAAGCAGGACACTAGCACCCCTAGTAGTACTCTGCAATACTTGACTCTTTATCACATAGTGGTTTTTATTTTTGTTCTGTTTTTTTCCAAGTGATCCATCTTATATACAATGTAAGATACATATATAAACTGTATGCAACACTTTTCTCAGCAGACATTGTATGTTGATCTCCAAACGGAAGGTCAAAGGTCAACGTAATGAAATCAACACATCAATTCCTCATTACAGTTTACAGGCAGACTTTGATGATTATCCCAGATGTCAATTTTTACAGGATAATTAGACAAAATCTCATTATTATGTTACTTTAATTCAATACATAAATATGCCAACTTTACAATGTAAAGGATCACACTGGATTGCATGTCGGATTAAATTTGGGCATGAAAGATGGTTGTCTGACAATTTAAGCTACGTCATTCTAATGGCTCCACTGATAGGAAGCACTGCTTGGACAAGTAGACTATTAAAAGGACTTCATTGTTGTTTGTCTTTATTTATTTATTTATTTATTTATTTATTTATTATCATTGTTTATCTTTATTTTATTTATTTATTTAATGGAAGACCAATGGGAACAAGCATTTACAAGCTCCTAAACAATGAAAAACTCATGAAAAAGACAAGAAAACATAACACACAAACATGTGAAACAAACAAAACAAACAAAATGCACGTAAAAACACATTACAAGGCATAATATATAAAATCAATATTGCCAGGTGGACAATCTTGAAAAAATTGCATTTTTAAATTTCTCAGATAAATTAGTCAATATTCGAAATACTACAATAAAGATCATTATAAGTTGTCATACATCTCTGAATGTGTTACTTTTATGTTACAATGTAACCATATTAAAGCTAAACACCCTAGCTTATAAGTTTAGGAGTGTAATAAAAACAGACCTTTCAGACTATGGTACAAGAACCTGGGACTGAATCATGGGCCTTTAAATGTATGAGAGTTCAAGTATATTACTTCAGTTACAATTTTATTTGATTTCTATAAATCTAACTGTAGTACTGTTCAGATACACAAGTTCATACACTCATAGAATTGTGTTTGATAATTATCACAATATTTGCATACAACACTAAACATAAATACATACTGACTACCCTCAGATTGTGCACTAGAATAGGTTTATACAATGTATACAATTTTATGCATTACTGATATTTTGATATCACATAAAAGTTCATACAATCTGAGAATTGTGTTTGATAATGAATAATTATCACAATATTTGCATATAACATTCAATATAAATACATACTGATTACCCTCAGATTGTGCACCAGAATAGGTGTATATCTAATAGTATGTATTATTGATACTTGGATCCCTCCTGGAAGTTCCACCAATCTGAAATTTGTGTGTGCATCCATCCATAGTATCTGAGTTACAGTACCAGTGTTATACTAGGCCTGCAAGGGAAGGCAGTTAAGAATCCACTTTCAAAATTGAGGGTTTCTTTTCAGTAAGTAGTATAGTTTTCTTGCTCATAAAAGTGCAACAATCTGGAATGTTGTAAATCACAACTACATGTAAAGGCATCTTGATGATTACAGACTGCAGGACTACATGTGTACAGCTTTAAACTTTAATTTAAACCATACAGCTGTTTACTCACAGTAAACCATTACTATAGTATCAATCTATTTTCAATCATTCTAAAACACAAGGGTGTATTTTTTTCTGATGACGCAAATGTTACAGTGCTTCTTGGACACATCAATGCTGTACCGTACCGTATGTAAGAGGCCAGTGGTTTTACGACAATGTTTTCAATATACTCAATATAAAACATGATATCTGTTGAAGTGAATATTCTTTTACATGTAAAGCAAACATCCTTTCACCTCCAATCAAACAGAGCAATATATATATATTGAATGTCATTATGACAAAACAATTGTGTATATAAATGAATATTTCATTACAGCCTTTTGTCATACCATAATCCCTAGGAAGATATTCTATAAGTAATTACGATTTCAAAAATTTATGTAGCATGTGTTTTGAGAAAAAAAAAGTAAAAAAAGGCAAAAAAGAGAAAAAAAACTTGGTTGATAGTAATTAAACTACTCATACTACACAGACATCATAAAAAAAATTCTTTTTTACACATGAATGCGATAATGTAAAATTTAGCAAAAAATGATGTTATCACAACATTTCAAGTTTTACACACTGTTACAGTAAAGTTCAAAGGTCATATATATTATGAATGGATCACTTTATTATGTGCTAGACATCTGTGTTTATCTTCTGTATGTGAGATAACATTGTGGAATTCCAAGTCACTTGTATCATTCACTTGACTTATCAGGTGTCAAATGTGTGTCAAAGGTCAACTAAGGTCACCTGACTGGAATAGACAACATAACATAGCAATAAAAATGCATGTTGACACTAAGTCATATCCTATCTACACATGACCCCCTAGGGAGTTAGAAATTTCATAGCAATTCTTACTACACTAGTCTAGCAGTATATGTATGAACTGAAACCTGTGAAAATCATCGCCTGCTGTGACAAGTGACATTTTAACTGTTTAATTAGTCATAGATCTAAAACTAAGTTTATGATCAGTCTAGTTGAATCATTTCACACATTTTCTAGTTTGAGGTATAGCAATAAATATACCAATTTATCTCAGTTTATCCTTCAAACACCAACAGCCACTTGTACCATGCATATATACAAAATCTATTGCGAATCTCACATGAAGCCCCAATAGCTGTAACATTAATCAGAAGTCCGATATCACACTTTTCCTACAATTTGGGTTAATATCATTATTCCTTAGGGCTTCATGTGCATACAGTGATATTCAAAATAGGTGTACTTTAGTAAAAAAGTGTGATATCAGACTTCTGATTAATGTTACGGCAATGTCGGCTTCAGGTGAGATTCACGATAGATTATAAGTCTTATAAATAAATTTATGCTAGCCTAAGGAAAATACAATTAAAGTTTTTACATTGACAAATTGTTGTTTCATATTGTGCCAAATTTTGGAAACAATTGTACAGCTACTTTGGACCTTGCTTAGAGTTAAACTTTAATACTTACAAGACATATTTTAACTTTGATACATAGAATATGTAAATCTTACAAATATACCTGAAATTATAGTTTTAATTATTCATTTTATGTCCTATATGGTGTATACTAAAATAATTATACCCAAAATATGAATTTTTGTCAACGTTCAATAATTCAATCACATATCCTGTGAACAACTGATACTTCTCTGGAATAACCTTAAGTTCACTAAACTCACATTCAACTTCAAGCTATAAATATGAACATCATACTGCTATTTACCATGGCAATGCATTGCTGGAGAAGAGCTACATGTATTTGTCAATTCTATCATAAAACTGAACATACCAAACATGTACCTTAAGTACAGTACGTTATCACATCTGTACATGTATATATCATGTATATGTTCCAGTGTGGGTACTCAGGAGTATTAGCACTTGTGCTTGCAGTATTTTCTACTGCACTTTCACTTACTACGCTCATGAAAGAGAACACTGTAAGCACTTATGCAAATACCCCGAGTACACCACACTTGCACTACTTGCATGTCATGGGGTTCTGTCATAGTATTAGACACTTTTTTGTTGTGAAAATTACTCTTAACTCATTTTCACATCTAATTTATTTGGAAATTCACTAATGAATGCATCGAAACACATTGTTGGCAAAATAAAAAGATGATATAAAACATTTCATTTTACCTCTGATTTATGATAATTACATACATCAGTATATGTACATAAATGTGATCAGAAAATACACACCAGTCAAAACAAACCCCTTGGTCTCTCAATATTTTGCTAGTGTTTTATTACATGACCTCTGACCTCATAAGTTGTCACCCACATTATATTGCATACGGTATATTTCAAATTATTATTACTCTGTTTCAATTTGACAGATTTTCATAATGTGTGTGAGTGACTCACACTTCACTGACTTGGAAATAAATGTTTCCTTTGACGGTTCTGATTCAAACCATAATTACTGTGAAAAAGACGTATATAGATTATAATTTTACAATATACATTGTAACTGTTACACATGATTACAACACTGTATACTGCTATTACTTAGCTAACATATATTTATATACATCACTCACTGTCATACAGAAATGAAAACCATCTCTTCTGTTTCTCTCAGTGTTTTTGTTATTAAAGGTTGAGGAGGCCAGTAACAGAAAGGGGGGAAAGGAGTAAAAGTGATATAGTTTCCAATACAATGTACCATAACTTTGTTTGGGAACTCTGAGAAAATGACTGCAGCCCAGAAACTTGTTTTGGTTTTTTTCTATCTCAAGAAGCTCTCTACACAAGCATCTTGAGATCGATCATAGTAAGACAAGACAAGTTTCTGAGATGAAATGACTGGAGACCCTCGATAAATTTTACCTTTAAATACCACCTCTAGCAAATACACTATACAAACTTTAAATATTAAGTTATTTCAAGCTCATTTCTAATCCTGGTAGATTCTATGCCCTTGACTCCATCTTTTTTCGATTATATTTCTATATTGTTGCCAGTTTTGGGATTATTTTAGGATATTTGTTTTATTTCAAGATATTAATTTCTTCCTTCACTTGAATTGTATCATTCCAGAAACAAAACTAAAGAAAACACGAAGTGTGAATATTTATTTCACCCATAAATCTACAAATGTACATGTAATATATTACAATTGGTTTAGTAATATATGATACTTGGTTCAGTATCTTGCAAAGAATGTCAATAGTAGACTTATAAACTTCTCTTTTTCATTACAATGTATTTGTTATAATGTCTATACTGATATCAGACTTAGTTGGCAAGATATGATGTGTTGTGCTACACTATCACAGCTAGTCTATTCCAGAAGACTGGTTAGGGTTGAATGACAACACCACAATGTATCTTACAGTTTACCAACAGTATCAGATTGGATAACTCTGATTTCATGCATCTTGGTTTGGAATTTTGACATTATTAGTCCAGACATACTTTTAAGAAATTTAAACACATGCATACACATGTATAAACTACCAAAATATCATGAGATATATCGATATTATTGACAGGTTTCATCTTTAGAGAGGTTATCATATCTAGTTGTATAGTGAATTTATACTGGTATTAAACTAGAAAAAATCTCATTTTACACATCCTGACATGAAACTTCAACATTGCAATCCAGACATTTACTCCTAAGAAGATTAAACACATGTAGTATGAAATATCCAAATACCGTATAATATCTTGATATCACAGGTTTCATCTTTACGGTGGATATAATTCTATTCACAGAGAATTTTATGTAGGTATCAGACCAGATAAATCTTATTTTACACAGCCTGGTTTAAAATTTCAAAAAATGCAAAGCCAGACATTCATTCCTCATGACGGCCAGGTCTCATCTTTAAGAAGTCTATATTAGATGTATCTATCGTAGTGAATTTTATACAGGTATCAGACAAGATAAATATCATATTTTCATACATCCTGGTTTAAAATGTCCCCATTGTAATCCAGACATTTAGTCCTAGGAAATTTACAGACATACATGTATAAAATACCATATCATGTTATGTCATCGCAGCTAGGTTTCACCTTTTAGGGAGTCTATAATTTTATTTGTGGTGAATTTCATGCAGGTATGAGACAAGATAAATATCATATTTTTCTATATCCCGGTTTAAAATTTCCACATTGTAATCCTGACATTGTCATGTACTCCTAATAACTTTAAATATGAGTATGACTGAATTATCTAAAATAATATCCTGCAATATCTCCATGACGTTGACAGGTTTTCAATTTTTAGGAGGACATAAAACTTGTAATATATGATAATTTAGTGCACAATTCAACTATATGGTTTCAATCAGTCTGCTACACATGATACCTCAATGACCTTGAATCCCATATAAAGTTGACTTTTTTTTTCTATATCAGCTTTTGACCTACTTTGGGACTTTCACAAAGAAAGGATGTATGGGAATGGATGCATTGTTGGTGAATAGGAAGGAATTTAATACAAGAAGGGAGATGGATTCAAGATTTAAAATGTGTTTGAGTACAACTTTAATACAAGCCTTTGATATAAAAAGTTTATGATGAGACCTACTGCTTCTGTTGATGAGAGTCTTTAATGATATCATTATCATATCATATGTGTCATCACTCTGACCTCAATACTATCTTCTCGTTGGCATGTTTAGAAATATGTATACAACATTGCACTTTCATAATACATGTGGGGGGGGGGGGGGGGATGAGACTACAAACATGGAGAAAATTCAACCAGGATGTATGGTGGTTGTTATGTTCAGGCTGGAACCCTTAAAATTTGGGGTTGAGTTTTGTCCATTTTCAGAGTCCCATTCCCCCTTCATACATGTACATGTATCAACAATTTACAACTTTCACTCATCACAATCACAACATTATCTCTGTGGACTATAAAGACAAAAAAAGTATATATGTACACAGTAAATTTGTAGATGACAGTACATACAGAGCAAATAGGGAGAGTAGGAGTCTTTCCAAAACATTGTCAATGCTGAAATATTATAGTTTATGTATCATGTGTATGGGATGTCTATGGTATGTAGTCGTTGTATATATGCTACGGCACCCTGCAATCATACATGTGAACAATTCCCAGTGACAAGCATCAAGTTTCAACTGACATTATGAAGAAAATCGATGCAGGGTCATAATTCTGACTATACGTCCATTAGATATGAATCGAACATTGTACAAAACTAAATGGTTTGCTCAAAGCATGATGAAGCCACTTAGAAAACAGTCCAGCTTTGCTCCCACTAGTCCTGCTTGCATATGGTGTTTGGGACACGATAATGACTACGTCACTAGTCCTGCTTACAGGCGGTGTATGGGACGTGATACTGACTATATCCCACGACACAGATAGAGAGAGAAACAATGTCAGAATTGAGTCTGTCTTTAAGTTACTAACTTCATCTGCAAGCAAAACTATGCACCATCTAAGATTCATCCGATGCATCTTGCTGTGTACTTCAACCAATGAAAGCACAAAACTAAAACTTTACGAAACTTTTCCATACTTTACCAGTTTTGAGTACAACGACTGAAGTCAATCAACACCTCTCAAAGACAGTCCAAATACCAGTCAACTAGTTGTAGAATAACTAGCAGCTATTGCGTAAATGGAAGGAAAGACAACACCCTACCATCTTTCACCATTAAGTTAACATGGCAAGGCTGGTGGTAATGTGTGTCATCCCATAAAACAAGCAACAAGGTCAGTAAAGTTTGTGACACCAAAACTACTCACAGAGAATTGTGGGAGATTTCTGGTCCTGGTTGCTACTTTTATTTCCTCATTTGTGCATACTAAAATGTTAACATCTTTATAAGTGTTATACTCGTAAAATTCACATCATTATATTTTTTACCGCAACAGTTTTTAGTAGTAACAGTTTACAAGTACTAATTCTTTTCCACAGTTTCTTTCAGGAAATTATTTGCACGTTAATACTTGCTAAAATTAAACCCAAAATTTGTGTATATCAGTAATGATAAAGTAAGAATTTCATTTGAATAATAACGAGCTATATATACAATTAAGGGCACAAGCTGACTTTATATTAAGCTTTTTTACTGGAATGAAATACTTACATAAAATTTTTATTGAACTATTCGGGTATAATTTTACTGATGATGCATACCTCCAATGGTATTAAAAACATCTTCTACTCTAGTACTGATAGCATACAAATCATGATATTCATTTTCACATTTTAGTATATATACATGTATATATACATGTAGAAATGTAGCCCAGAGACTTGTTTTAGTAAATTACTCCCTACTTCATGCCACGGCATATGCAGTTAGAAGCATGGTAACAGACAATCACACAATGTCATACATGCTAAATTAATGAACGTCGTTCGTTTAGCACAAACCTCCTACCTCTAAATGAACATTCACAGGTGCAACATCACACGTTGATATGATGTAAACTATGCTGAAAATTGTAGCAGTCACACCACTACGATCATGCCATGTAATACAAGATGTAAACACATTAAAGTACTAGCAGAAACCTAGTACTGTATATTATGCTAGAAGCAATTTTATTTTATTTATCAACATCCCATTGTAAATACAGAACCTGTTATCATTGAAGGTGTGAAAGTTTCAAAGTTTGGTTAGAAGTGTAAAGATGAAGTTCAGCAATCGCATTGATGTCAGACCCTCTCCCTCCCCAAAACAAACAAAAGTTCTTTTATTAATTGAGCTTGTATGACATAGTGCAATAATCCCTAAATCTGTTTTGATTTTGAAATGACTATCAACAGCTCTACTAAATCTAAGTTCAAGTTTTACATGATTTTCCAAACGGGCCAATCTTAACAAAACACTATATCTATGCAAGTATATGCACATACAAATACTGTATATTGTAATATTATTAGACTTACTATCATCTGTCAGCTGTTTATTGAAATGTGCACTAACTGTTTCATTTCCTTGGAAAATGAAAGTACACATACATAGATGCAACTATTAATTTCCTATTTTCCATAATTGAAATACCAATTTCACATCAGATGATCCATATATTTCCCATCATGCAAATGTACATGTATGATGTAGGCATTGATGAGTATTCAGGGAAAAAGCTTTTTAGTGTTCTGATTCTGCAGGCATTGATATTATCATATACAGAGACAAACAGATACTGCCTGTGATATGCCACACTAGCAGATCAGTTTTAGATATGTGATGTACAATTGTATTTGAAGTATAGTTTGCGATATCTTTCAACCACAGTTATAATCCACAAAGGATGCATAGAAACATTCTCATTTTAGTTTCAACCCTGTATACAAATGTATATACAACTAGATATACAAAGAATACAATGCAACTTTTCACTTTGTGGAGAAACTTGTCATTTATTTACTTTTCCCTTATCATGTTATATATCATGGTTGGGTACCAAAGTGAAAACCTTATCAAGGTGTTTATTTTGGTATCCCACCATACATGTAGTATGCAATATGATTAGGAAAGATTACATGCATGTAGTTTTTCTCCAGACAAGTTCTGAAACGCCATATTTTATCACGCGAGTATAAGGCCAAAAAAAAAAATATCTGGTTCTGATCAGGGTAAACTTTCTAAAGTGGTGCGACGACGCAGATTTTTTTTTTTCCTAATTTTTTTTTTTTTTTTTTTTTTTGCAAATTAGTAAATACACATTTTTTTGACACTTTACATACTGTTCTATCATATTCATCTCTTGAAAAACTTCCTTTTTCTTCGAAGCAGTTTAGGCTTTGTATTTAAGCAGTCTTGGCATGTAGGGTAGATTTCAGCTGCTTGTTCTCCAGGAATAAATAAGGAACGGGAAAGCAAAAATTATCAAAAAAAAAAGGATCGACGCGAGGGTATTCAGGGCATGCGCACGCTGACCAGAACCAGATATATTTTTTTTTGGCCTAAACTGTATTCATAATATGAAACCAGTCACAGTCCATTCACTTTTACATCAAGAAAGGTTCATTCACATTTATGTATTTATGTATTTATGATTTCATTATTCACGAAACAGGAAGGAAAATTCTGTTTTTTCTGAAAATATAAAAGCTTACTATTGCCTCCATTCTAAACAAGCCTTCCTCTGTAGTATTAGACAGACACAATGAAAAGCACACAATTCCCATGTTTTTTTTCAAACTGTTTATAAATTATGTATGTTCTGTGTATTAGTATAACATAGCAAGAAAATGAATTTTTTCAATTATTGATAAACAGAAATCTCATTGGATTTACTGCAGTTCACAAAATACTGTATATTAAACATTAATTTTACAAAAATTACGTCATTTGAAATAAAATATGGCATATTATTAATTAGATATTTTAAATTGTATAGTCTTTTGATTGTTATCATGACAAAATAAAGAGACATCCTTTTCCTTTGAATTTAATCAAATGTTATCTTCACAAACAGATGCACCACTTCTATGATTTCAAAACTAATTCAACCGCTAACAATGACTTCATTGTTCACACAATATTGAATTTACATTATTTTCATAAAAGTTTTTTTTTTTGTATAAATATAGAATTTTCAAAACTAAATTTGCCTGTGATTGATGCAACTACACTGATGGGTATTGAATGAGTAACTAATCTGTATGACAATAACAGCAATGTCAAATAGGACAGATGGGGGAAGGGTGGGGGTGGGGTTGGGGGCGACTTCTCTCCTAATTGTCAACTTTTAGCACTCCCAAAATTGCAATGTTTTTACCAATTGGGTGATACAAAAGATATGAAATCAAACTTTACGATGTTATAGTATTTTTGCTACGGTTTTGGGAAGTTTGGTAATGGATAGGTGGAGATTGTGTACATGTAAAACTTAGATTTTCAGAATAGATTTTTTTCATATTACCATGTTTTATAATTTTTGGTGGTGAACACTAGTATTTCCTTGTGGACATTCAGTTAATTTTTAACTCAGCACTGCATGTCATGAAAGAACTGATTAAAGTACTCTATATAGCTATACTATTGAAATGGTGACATCATTAAAGTGAGTGACTCCAGGAAACAGAGCCATTTTCACAAACTATGGATTCTGGGGAGTCATTTCATGATTTTATATCACCTACAACTATTTGCAATTTCAGAGAAACATCAAGTTGATCTTGTGCATATATAGGGTATCTTTGCTATGGGCCATTGCATCATGGCAGATACTGGTAGAAGAAATACATTATTCAATGGTTGAACACTGAATATTCATGAGTACAAAAATGATATACACTTCAGTGTGAAACAGCTCTCATGAATATTCAGTGTTCAACCATTGAATAATGTATTTCTGCTATTTTCCAGAGAACCTGTATACTGCAGTATTATTATGCAAGCTAGGCTGCAGCTTAGAGCAAGACATTGAGAACAGACATTGCCGCGAACAATGTCAAGTAAAGACAGCTATGCACACATTTGTATGGATGGCATACGCTGTATACCACATCTTACATATATAAGCAATGTGGGCATGCATCAAACTGTAGCTTATCACAAGACTAGACATATCTATGCTACTAGTGTTATCAATCCAAACATTAATCACAAAACTTCCAAACCACACAAAACCATTAGCGTACATTTAGTTAATGCAATTTAGTCATCAAAGGGTCATATCAGGTGAGTCTGGATTCAATAATTCAACATATACTAAGAAACTAATGGCAAATACAGTCATTATGTCTATTTAAATATTGATATAATCTCTGCAATATAAACCAATAACTGATACATAATCCTGCAGCATTGCTGACCACAATCTAAACTACAGTATACTCTCAGCCGTCTACTGTAATCTTGAATTTTACACTTATATATATTCTTATTATGTTCCATTTCAAACTGCAATCATTTGCAAATTATAAACTTATAAATTTGATTAGATTCCACAGTATGCTAAATTTGAATGTTAACTTCCATTGCATGCTAAATTTGAATGTTAACTTCCATTGCTAAATTTGAAAGTTAACTTCCATTGCATGCTAAATTTGAAAGTTAACTTCCATTGCATGCTAAATTTGAAAGTTAACTTCCATTGCATGCTAAATTTGAAAGTTAACTTCCATTGCATGCTAAATTTGAATGTTAAATTCCATTGCATGGTAAATTTGAAAGTTAACTTCCATTGTATGCTAAATTTGAATGTTAAGTTCCATTGCACGCTAAATTGGATTTTTAAATCCATTGCACGCTAAATTTGAATGTTAGATTCCATTGCAAGCTAAATTTGGATGTTAACTTCCATTGCATGCTAAATTTGAATGTTAAATTCCATTGCATGGTAAATTTGAATGTTAGATTCCATTGCAAGCTAAATTTGAATGTTAGATTCCATTGCACACTAAATTTGAATGTTAAATTCCATTGCATGCTAAATTTGAATGTTAGATTCCATTGCATGCTAAGTTTGAATGTTAGATTCCATTGCAAGCTAAATTTGAATGTTAAATTCCGTTGCATGCTAAATTTGAATGTTAAATTCCATTGCATGCTAAATTTGAATGTTAGATTCCATTGCAAGCTAAATTTGGATGTTAGATTCCATTGCATGCTAAATTTGAATGTTAAATTTTATTGCATGCTAAATTTGAATTTTAGATTCCATAACATGATAATTTATATATATTTGTAATTATTACAAATTAAATTGTACACAATGTATTTTGCAAATGTTAAATTCATTTGTGTGTGTTATTTCTTTGAATTTTACATTCTTGTGTATGCTCTACATTTGTATATTAAATTCCTTTGCATCCTACAACGATTTCATAATTATTAATTATCATTTCATCTGGTTGAAATTGTCGATTTATCAGCACACATGTATCTTGCAATAATTGTATTTCTGACGAGGTACACACTCTCTTGAATATAGTGCTCATGGGGAATGCACAAAATATGAGTTTCACTTACCTGGTAAATAGCCCAGGGGGTGATATCTAAAACATTAGCAAGAGAGTATGTGTGTACATCGAGGTATGTAATAATACCATTCAATTGTTATCAATTCATCAAACTAAATGCAAAATTTTCAATTCAAAAGTTTAGATATTAATCATGGATTATTATCACATACCATTACAAACACACATTTTAATATTCCAATTTAAAAACATAAGGACAGATCTTTTTATTTTTATGTTTCTCATGACCTACATGACCCTATATTTTGTTCGATTTGACGAAATCATTTCAAGAAATAATGATATCGGCACCCAGATCAAAAAAAGGTTTACCTTTACTGATTGTAAGACAGCAACACAAAAAAATGTGTATCCAGGCAAAATTTTTCCATTATTTGCTGAAATTTGGAGCCTCTCGTAAATCAAATAACTTTTAGCTTCCTTTTGACTTTTTTTTGTCATTTTTACGGCAATCAGACTTTTAAGAGCACAATTATGAATTGAAAGTATTACCACCATGTATATGTGGACACACTTACCTTGTAATAATTTTTTATTTGCTTTACCTAGAGACTGACCCATCATTTTTACGGTGTTATGCGAAACATAAAAAATAAATAGGGTTGCCCTCATAGAAAGTACAACAGTTTGGTGTTATGATGGGAAACATAAAAAAATAAATAGGGTTGCCCTCATAGAAAGTACAACAGTTTGGCCATGGTGTTATGATGAGAAACATAAAAAATAAATAGGTTGCCCTCATAGAAAGTACAACAGTTTTCATAACAAGAATACAGAATGGTCATTGAATCTCCCCATACATTTAGTGTATTGTAAGTGTGTCTAGCTAATAAATATAAACATAGCAGTTCTGTTGGTCAGTAGTTTAGATGCTACACATGGTATCAAATCATCTCCAAGTAGAGAGAGAGATCTTGAGATTTGATGCACAGATAGCACTTAACAAGTTTGCCAAATACTCTACGTATTTTTACTCAAAAAAAATGTGAATTAATAATGCACTTATAGGCAAACATATTCATACTAATGGTTGTGTATGTTATGCTTGATTACATAATTGGTGTGTCACTTGTTAGTATTTGTATATTAATACTTGTTTACAATTTGAAATTGTTACATCAGCCTCACCTATATGTATCTGACATCAGTGAATCAATTTCAAACAATACTAAAGCAAGTGCTGTACTTGAAACTTATCCCGGAGTCTAATTTTTGTAGTAGTTTAACATACTTCTGAGAAACACAGTATGTATATGCCAATCTGTTTCCTTCCATGACTCATACCAAACTTGTACATGTAACATAATAATTACTACAGGTCTAGTCATCATTAACACACCCATGCTACAGGAAAGTACATTTCCTGCACTCATTACATAAAAAAGGAAACTTCATATCACCTCTCAACCAAGGCTAGGATTTATCTTTTCAACTCAAAATTGCAACCTTTTTGTGTGTTTCCGCCACCATGTTATTCTATTCAGTGTACCATGACCTTTGCGACCTGATCTCATTTGCATGATAATAGATTCATGACCTCAGAAATTGAAACACTTGTGTACCCACTAAAAGTCAGTAATATTACCCCTTGATGGTGTTTATGTTGATACCACACACTCTAGTATACAACAGAAAAAAAACCATCCATCAAATATCCAGTAAATAGATGTCTTGTTTTGTCATAGTACACTGAACCATAGACCCTCGTCTAAAACTGAATATGTACAACTGTTGGTAAGAAATTGGTATTCCTATCGGCTCTGAACAAAATACCTGGTTAGAGATGGTGATTTCATTTTGATGCTTACGTTGCATTTCGTGACATTGCATTGTTACATTTTACCAATGAGGACATTAAACAATGCTTCTCCTATTTCAGTTACATGCATGTAACTGAATCAATTGTGTACAGGTAGTTTATGTACATCTATGTGTCAAACATAAACATATAGGAAACTTTTACACTTACAGTCCCCGCTGTGAGAGTGACTGTTTATCAACTGACACCTTGGGTTCATGAATTTCTGCTCATAGTGTTACAGAAAAAATGTCCCAATTGCTTCCCAAATTATCACTTTATCATCATCATCAGGGTTAATACTCCAGACCTGTATCATTGGTTATATCATCCTTAAATATCCCTTTGGTCACATTGTCAAAACTTAGAGGTTACGAATATACCTCTGAAAGTCAACGTTATTCAAAACTCTCCAAATTTAATTGAAACTTGAAAGCTTCTTCCTGGTAATTTGGAAGTAATAAAAGAAATTTGGTGTTCATCATCTTTTTTTTGTTAAAGGAAATTGACAATCTCTGATCTTTCTATATAGAGAAAACAATATTTGGTGGCCATTTTGGATTTTAAAATGGTTTACTTTGACAGTATTTTGACCTCTATTTTAAAAATGTGCATGGCTACCTCTGAGTTTTTTAATTGATTCTAACTGAGAAGGCATTTGAGCTTTCTTTAACAACGTGACACCAAAAGATTTTAAAAATTTATTTCAGAGGCATCCTACTTTAACAGGTTAAAAAGCAATAAAAGCAGTCATGACAAAGAGATCAGTTTTTGTTTGCAATGGTCTTGATGCATTCCACAAAAGAGGATGCATAGATGAATTGTAATATATCTGATAACATGTGTGGGTGACAGTGCATAAACTATACTCATAAAGGTGTGTACCACATCAGAATGGATGAATAGAAAATATGTCTGTAGGCCACAATATATGGTATCAGATTAGGAGCCACTCTACTCTGACTACAGGCTTAGCACTCACATATGGAAAGCATAGCAAACAATTATTTCCTCATCTCAAATTCTTTGAAGTGATTCAGATTGGGAGGCTTTCATACTTCCATCGCTAATGTAATAGGAAACATACCTGCATTGCATGGCAATGAACCTGATATTAGATTTAAAATGCCATCCTGATGAGAGGTTTTCATATTTCTATCACTAATGTAGGAGAAAACATGTCTGTATTGCATTGCAATAACATAGATTTAAGTAAAACTTTCATTCTAGAGAGGTTTTTATTTCTAACCACTATTGTAGTGGAAGCATCTGTATTGCAATGAAATGAAGTGGAGGTTTTCATATGTCTATCGGTAAAGCTGCAGGAAATATAACTGTACTGTATGTATTAAATGAACTTAATTAATTCTGAGGAGAGGTTTTTATACTTCTAACTAATGTAGTAAGAAACATACCTGCATTGCATTGTATTGCCATGAACTTGGACTTGAAATGTCATTCTGGGGAGAGGTTTTCATACTTCTAGTAGGAAACATACATGTACACACATACCTGTACTGCATTGTATTGCCATGAACCTATTAAACTGTCATTCTGAGGAGAGGTTTTCATACTATCACTAATGTAGTATGAATGTACCTAGGCTATACTGCATAGCAATGAACTTGGACTAAACTGTCATTCTGAGGAGAGGTTTTCATACTATCACTGATGTAGTATGAATGTACTGCATTGCAATGAACTTGGACTTAAACTGTCATTCTAAGGTGAGGTTTTCATACTATCACTAATGTAGTATGAATGTACTGCATTGCAATGAACTTGGACTTAAACCGTCATTCTAAGGTGAGGTTTTCATACTATCACTAATGTAGTATGAATGTACTGCATTGCAATGAACTTGGACTTAAACTGTCATTCTAAGGTGAGGTTTTCATACTATCACTAATGTAGTATGAATGTACTGCATTGCAATGAACTTGGACTTAAACTGTCATTCTGAGGAGAGGTTTTCATACTATCACTAATGTAGTATGAATGTACATATACTGCATTGCAATGAACTTGGACTTAAACTGTCATTCTAAGGTGAGGTTTTCATACTACCACTAATGTAGTATGAATGTACATATACTGCATTGCAATGAACTTGGACTTAAACTGTCATTCTGAGGAGAGGTTTTCATACTATCACTAATGTAGTATGAATGTACTGCATTGCAATGAACTTGGACTTAAACTGTCATTCTAAGGTGAGGTTTTCATACTATCACTAATGTAGTATGAATGTACTGCATTGCAATGAACTTGGACTTAAACTGTCATTCTGAGGAGAGGTTTTCATACTATCACTAATGTAGTATGAATGTACATATACTGCATTGCAATGAACTTGGACTTAAACTGTCATTCTAAGGTGAGGTTTTCATACTACCACTAATCTTGTTTGGTGGTCTGAGCACTAATGTACCATTGCACTGCAATGAACTTGAATTTACAATATGCCATTCTTTATTCTTACATTAGAAATCTGAAATCCCTACAGGAGAATATTCACAATTTCTCAAGGTCTCTAATTATGGTTTTGGCATGTAGAGTGACAATTAAAATGATAATGAACTACATGTACTACAAAAGGAAACACTTACTGAGAGACAGGTAGTTGAAAACACTTACTGAGAGACAGGTAGTTGAAAACACATTAAATGCCTACATGGATGATACAGATATTACAATTTACATACACAATATGTTTAATTTATATACATCTTATAAAACCTGAATACAAAATGTAGGTGCATTTTCAAATGATACCAATTATATGACTAAACCAAGAAATGTATAACTGCCATCTGTAATTCTCAACCTCTATACCACAATACATTTATATACTAACTTGTTTATTGACTGAATCTCGGACAAGTTTGTGTGTAATGATGTGGAGTGAGAGATTCAGTCGGCAGACATACAGGCTATCCAAGCCAATTCTACTGGCTTAACCTGTGTATTGACTGAATACGTGACTCCACAACATACAAAAGAGTCACAGATTCAGCAATTACACAAGCTATCCACACTAGTTCAATCTCATTATCTTTGCCCTCACTAACTCGACCACATACACTAGATTGTACTCATCATCAGCAATCCCTTGGGCTTACCACCAGCCTTTACCTGCCTTCAGACAAAGCAAGAATGGACACTGAAAATTCCATGACTTTTTTGCTAATATTAACTCTCTTAAAGTGGCCATATGGATGAGAATTTGGTATTTATTTTGGATTTTTATTTCATAAAACAGCTTCACTAAGTTTTTCTACTTGAAAATATAATGTGAAATAACATATACCAAGTCCATGTTCACAACTCAATAAACGGCAAAACATTAAACAATGTGTAAAATGTTTGTTATTGTACGTACAATAACAAACTTTTTGCACTTTTTGCATCTTTTTGCAATGTATTGAGTTATGAACATGGATTTGGTATATGTTATTTCACATTATTTTTTCAAGTAGAAAAATTTAGTGAAGCTGTTTTATGAAATAAAAATCCAAAGTAAATACCAAATTCTCATCCATATGGCCACTTTAAACCACAAAGGTACAAGAAGTGAATATTTCATCAATGATCACAATTTGTATAATATGTACATCATTCCTCTGCATTAGGGGTGATGTTTTTTTTCATTTTGTCTTCCTCGTTATAACATGTTAAAATGATATATCAGACTTTCATTTCTTCAAAAATGAAGAAAGATGACAATTAAAGTATGAAATAGGTCTACAAACTATTTGATTTTAATAAACAAGGTCACAAATTTCAGTGAAAATTGACAATTTTACCCCAAGGATATACATTTTGTGTACACTTGTGGTGTTATTATATTACTATCAGTGATATGTCATATGTTTTAGTTTTTCTGGCCATAAACGGTATTACTTTATATGTGTTGGTCAGATTATTGCAGAAATGTCCTATAGGGTCAGCCAGGTCATTAATAACATAGCAATGAACCATTCATTTGATAACTAAAGTATGCTGATACTAGTAAGTCACGAAAAACACTCAACTTTCTGAAAAATAGACTTTTTATAATTCTGACAATTTGACTGAATTCCTTAGTTCATCTTCCTTCATGGCCTGATTGTCAAGACAATGTGATAAGCCAGATGGTTTTCCCTAACCTAATATTCCATGTAATATGAAATTTATGACAGAAATTCTTGCCACGGTTGACTACATTCTCAGAACATCATTGCGTGTTGTGACTGCAAAGTAGTGAGAGTGTCTCGGAATTCTCATTTAGTATTCTGAAAGCATCTTATATGACTGTGTCATTCTTCATTAGCTTGCTGATCTATCATGCCATTGTCACTGTATACATGGACTACCGGCTACAATAGAACTCATGACAGGACATCACGTACTCTACATTGTACGCCAAACAGGTCCAATGATGACTGCCTCTGAAGAATTATACTCTAAGTGAATCTAAAAGGGGTTTAATTTGATAGAACATATAAGAGTGACCTACCGATGTACAATGTATGCATGGCATGCTGTCAAGATTGGTGAAAACTACAGTGTACTTCTGAGGAAGCACATTGCAATACACAAACAGACAGATATTGGCTACTTCTAGTATTCTACTATCTGGGTGAACCTGTGACTACAGAGTAGTGTAGTGGGAAGTGCATTGCAACACACACACACACACACACACACACACACACACACACACACACACACACACACACACACACACACAGATAGACAAACTTATTTCTAGTATTCTACCATAGCCTGTCACCTGGCTGAACCTGTGACTTTTTAACGAGTTCACAATGATAATGAATGAATAACTGTAGTGGAGTCACAAATTGATCATATCATGGCAATCACAAAACTTAATTTGGCTGTAATAGCTGCACCAATTGTATCATGCATATTTTGTAAATTAATTATCATTTATATTTGGTACCAAGTCCATACTTGAAAAAATAAACAAAACCTAGAGGTGTAGATTACAAAACTTAAAGGCTCAGTTCAGATTAGGATTAAAATCCAGGTGCGAAAAAAGTTGTCTGGCAGAGTTTTAGAAAAAATTTTGGTCCAGAACAATACAATGATCATATGTATATAACCATTATGGCTCAACTGGAAAGTAAGAACCTGTCCAGGGATGTATTCCCTAGTCTTTCACCCTTTAGCAAGACTTAAACAATGAGAATCTTTTACGACCACTATTACAATGTAACAGACAGTATATACAGTCTTTACTCTCATAATACTGAGACAGACTGCAGTATATAGGTCAATGACTTCTAGCCAACTAATCCATTATCTTAAAACTTCAGACTTATAAATTTCATGCATGATCAGTTGACAGGTCGGTGAACAGATACTAAATATGGAACAAAACTCATTACTATACACTGTGTATTTGTGATTACTAAAATCATGAACACTGTCATGTATCTCAATTTACAAAATTGAAAGCAAATATATCTCGAATATAAATTTCTATTTGTTAAAGTATATAATTCAAAGTTTAGAAAAGAAAAACCAGATTTGATGGCATACAAAAAATACTTACAAAATATTCAGAGTGTAGAGTTTCATATTGCGGTTAGAAAAAAGTAAATTAAATGCACATATTAAGAAATAGGGCCAGGTTTGGAAATTGATAACTTAATAAAAGTTTCCGAATACAAAATGTAAATATTTCTTTGCAATAAGCCCAATAAAAACGTTATTAAATACAAAAAAAAAGTATATAATTTTTTAATCTATAAATATCTAGAACCACTTCATACATGTTTCCTGTGTAAAGATGTTTGTAATTTTTATAATTTAATGTTACATCTCAATGAAATAATGGCATTCATTCATTTCGAACCTTAAAGACATTGATATTCAACAATTACGATATTTCTAAATAACTTAATCACACAGTAAGACACTGAAATAAAAAGTGGCATATAATCTGTCGTTTGAAATTGAATCTACGTTTATAAATCATTAAAGTATTTCTCAATGACACATATACAGTAAGACATTTAGTGGCATATAATCTGTGCATTTCAATCTGTATTACCAATCATGTTAGTCACAAACTACTAAAAATATTTCCGTAAATAAATTAAAAACAGTAAGACATTGAAATGAAAGGTGACATAATATATCTGTGCATTTCAATCTATATTTTCAATTCTGCCACTCATTCCTCATCAGTGCTTCCATTAAAGTTCCATTAGCTGAAAACCACAATACTAGTAATTACATGGGACATCAACAGCAATTATGCAAATGAGTCAGGTCAAACTAGAGTGGTGTACATACATGTACCTGTATAATATACATAAGCCTACACATATAATCCTGTACAGTCATAAACCGTATACAAATTATTGTGTTACGTTAGGTTTATTTATTATACACTAGCAGCAAATTCAAATAATTGAAACTTTTTAAAAAAATATTTTGGCACTACTCTGAAAACAAATTACAAAATTAAACAAATGGATTTGCTGGACTAAAAGATTTGACATTGTACTTTGGTGTAAGTAACAGTAATGTGGAGTGCATACAATGATGAATTTTTCAGTCTAGGGGATTTGCACACATCACATGTATTCACTTACAACATAAAACTGACAAATTTTGTTGACTTGACATGTCCCAGTGGCTAAGTGTCAGTTT
The DNA here is from genome assembly GCF_964340395.1 of Glandiceps talaboti. Taxonomy (NCBI): domain Eukaryota; kingdom Metazoa; phylum Hemichordata; class Enteropneusta; family Spengelidae; genus Glandiceps; species Glandiceps talaboti. The sequence continues at coordinate 12,069,536 of NC_135552.1, forward strand.
GTCTCCAGTATCTAGGAAGTATAATACATCTCACATGTACACATGTTTGCCAATGCTATGCACATGTCTTGAACTAAGGAAGTACTATTGGCGTCATCAAGGCTTCCATCAGGTGTACTCAAGCATGCATCACTCTATTTGTCTCAAGTCACAGTCATCCAATTAGTGTGTCATTTCATTTACATGATTTGTGTGTATAACTAGCACTCTAGACAAAAACACACTGCAGCCATCAGTCTGAATTCATGAAACCTTAAGACATAACCACAGTCACCTATTAACCTTGCAATCCAATGATCCCACAACCCTTTTCTACATTCAAGCTGTATACTTCACTGTATTTTGTGTGAATGTTTAAGTTATTGTTCGTTCATCTGATGAATGGACAAACTGAACGTTCATCCCTAACGGCATGTTTTATATAAAATACACACATCTGACTTTGATCTCCCTTGATCTCTAGATTACTGATAATGGTTTGAACTCAGACAATCCCTTGGTAGTTTAGGGACAGCTATTTCCTGATGATGACGCTGATGATGATGCCGATAGTAATGTTCTGATAGCTGATCAAATGGTTTGTGTATATGGAAACACTCTACTGTGCAGTCTTGTAATTACATCTTGCTCCTTGTTAGTCATGCAGCATGCCAACATTGCTATATCATTCTACTATACTGACTTGTTGTAAATTTTGATGATTGTAGTGGGTAATTGGTCTTTCTCCTTGTTAGTCATGCAGCATGCTTATCTCTGGAGTACATGTACAGTACAGACTTGTAAACTAGTTGATTGTACCAGCATGTGATTGGCTTATATAATAAATACATCACTGTCATTGTTATTAGTGACATGGTTTGTTGAAATACATTGTACATTTCTTAGATAATAATGCAGCTCTGTGACTTTTTCTTATTTGTTATATATATATATCCATGAATTGCCTTGGTTATGATGATACTCTTCAACACAGCACTATGATTTTATCTGTGATTGTTGTGTACCATCCTGTGATCTATGATTGGTTTGATGAAACACTTCAATCTGTGATTGGCCTTATAGCCCTGAAATTTGAGTTGTGATTGGTCTGTGAAAACTCTTCTGCACATGCAGCCCTGTGATTTAATGTGATTGGTCAGTATAGTCCTGTGATTTGGTCTGTGATTGATCTTTACAACTCTGTGATTTGATAGCTGATTGATCAGTACATCCCTGTGATTTGGTCAATGAGATTGGTCTGTACAACCCTGGGATTTGATCTGATTGGTCTGTCTGATAAACACTCCAGTACAGTTCTGTGTTCTTGCTAATACTAAATATGATTGGTCTGACCAAACACTTCACTATCTAGTGATTTGTACTTTAATTAAATGATGTATTTCTGAATGTGAATGTGAATGGGGTAGGTTTGCTGAAACATTCAAGTGTACAGCCTTTGTGATCTGTTCTTGATATATTTCACATATAAACTATATGAATACAATAGGTCACAAAACATCAATGTACATGAATTTATTTCTGTATTGTGACAGTGTGATTTCCATGTTGGCTAAGAATGGTATGAGTGATTCAGTGGCCTGAGGAAATACACAGTCTAAGTCTCTGCTATCATAGTATTTACTTACTGTACTTGAAAACTAAAGCATTAATTAGTTGATAGGGAATAACCCTTGAGTGCAGCTTTGTATTTCATTGATCCTTGGAACACCATCATGGCATACAAGAACATCTAGTTTATGAAACATATACAAATGAACATGTATGTTTTTCAGTGAAGACCTCAGTTCTGTGAGTTTGTGCTAATCATGATATACATGTATATACTGGTATATTAAGTACACTGTAAGTTACATATTAAGTCTGTAAGTATGTATGTGTCTGTCTGTCTGTCGATCTGTCAGTCAGTCTGTCTTCTGTCTATTTCTGTATCTCGCTCATCCCTTTAAAATCAATCAATCAGTCAATAAGTTAACCAATCATAAAATATCTGACTTTCATTGTTCTGTTGTTTTCACTCTGAATATGAATATGTGTATTGAGTGTTTGTGTGTGTGTGTGTGTGTGTGTGTGTGTGTGTGTGTGTGTGTGTGTGTGTGTGTGTGTGTACACTGCACACACACATGCATTCTTATTCACATTGGCCTAGAACTAGAATGGTACAATGTAACATGTATGTATATCAATAGGTAGATTGGTATCCATGGTAATGGCACTGATTGCCATGGATACATGCGGTCGGCACTTATGATGTACATGTAGAAAACAAGCTTTTAAGGATGTTAGTCAAGGGCAATGGCTTACAACCTTCAATCAGTAGGAGGGAAACATAACACAACACAAGGCAACACTACTACATTTTGTATAATATATGTTACTTTGCAGAATACAAGGACATGACTTCTTTTCATAATTTTTGCATGGAGAGATGTTAATTCTGATCATTTCTGCAGGATTTTCTCCTTTTCTTAAACAGAAAGAGCAAACCTAATTTTAGTAATGCTTGAATTTATGTCTTTAATTTAAGAAGAACTACGTATGTAGAGCTACATTTATGTACAAATATTATTCAAAATTGTGTTGAACAAAGTTTGAGTTTATCCTTTGGATCTAGCATTAAATTATTCATTGGGAAGAGACAAGTTGTTTTTGAATTCATTTGCTGTTGAACAGAGTTAGCTTAATTACTATGTACTACCCCTGTATATTTTTTATCTCAAAAGCTGCAATGAAAATGATCATGCAAATGCCAGTCACAATATATCTTCATTTACCAAACGAAACTTCAAATTCCTAAAACAGAAGACAATGTAACAATGCCAACTAATTTTGTCACCCAATTCACCAATAATAAAAGTATACACAAAAAGTAAACTTCAAATTCCTCAACTAGCAGGCAATATAACAATGCCAACTAATATTGTCACTTTACGAAACCAATACTAAAAGTACTTGAGCACAGGTATGACATCATGGAATGACAAATAAGGGAATGACGCCAAATATCCTGATTACACAAAGCAATTTATATTACTACCCTTCATGGTCAGACATACACTTAAAACTAATAGAACTGATCTTACTAGATACATACCTACAAAATGTATACTGTAATCCGATTAAAAGAAAAGTCTCAATTTGCTTTCTAACTGAATTTTAAAGTCTACAAATACAATGTACACAAATGAATAACAACACAGACAGACAGACAGACAGACAGACAGACAGACAGACAGACAGACAGACAGACAGACAGACAGATAGATAGATAGATAGATAGATAGATAGATAGATAGATAGATAGACAGATGGATGGACAGAGACAGATAGGTAGACAGAAGGACAGACACTGCACCATGCCTATACTACTAGTTACTGAACCTTATCAGTTCAGTTGTGCTAAAAATCAGAATAATGAGGTAAGCACATCAAACTAAGTCTTCTTTTTTCTATCAGATTTTACTCAACTCACAAAGATCTTCACTTCAGTACTAACTTTGGCTCTGATTTATACAGTTCTATTTTCAAATTAAAATGCAATTATTTTGTTGCATTTGCCCCTACTTTTTCCAGAGATTGCAAAAACATGTGGAAACATAAATAAAAATAAAAACAACATTTTTGATACTTAGCATTATTTGAAACATTGTCATATTAATGTGGACTTATAATTAGCAAGATGCCTGGGTAATTAGCATTCATTTATGCTAATTATGATGATATGTATTGATTTGGTACTCAAATGTAATCAATTAATGACTTTACTATCTTTATCAATGAAATGATGGAGGAGCACTGATTTACTCTGGACCAATTTTCCCTCTACAGTAGTTTGACCAGACAAATTCTAACTTAACATTAACATTTAATTAGTCTTGATATGAATGAAGAATAGTCATCGGCCTCACATCATGTGTTATACCATACACAAACCAAGTTGAACAAAAAATATGGAATAAATACTCTGGTTGTTCTACAATGCGCATCTATGTCACGACAACGCGTGTCTACAGCACTGGTTCTCCTTTATTCAAAATATGAGTCAAAAAGTTCAAAATCATTACTTTCCCTGATTTTTCTTTGATATTATTGGCACTGGTATAATTATGCTATTCTCCAATATTTTTCTTCATTCAGCTGCAAAATACTTGTGACCTAAGGGTTGTCATTACTCGCCTAGCGACGCATTGATACAAAGGCCCCCTAGGTCACTCACATTTCCCTTGGCTGAACATAGAAACATGTTGGGGAATAACATCTAACTATAGTATATACTGCACCAAATCTTTTTACTATATCATGTTATTTATATCATAATAACCTACCAATATGTAACTATATACAAAATGTACATGCACTGCATATCTAAATTTCACAGAAAATATATATTTATACATATAAATATATATATTGATATCAGTTCACCATATTCATACATTTCTTTATTCATCTCTAATATACATGTAGGGCAAGATTTACTGCATTTCAATGACATGTTAATTATTATTCCCAATATTTTTTTCCAACAACTGAGAAAAAAATGAGGGACCTAAGGGAACTTGTCACTATGAGGCCAGTGTCACTTTGAGTTACAGATAGCTATAGTATTACAATAGTCTATTTACATTGGTGACTCATAAAATAGCACAGGTTTATAACTAGGGTATAAATCCTATACTTTCTGTTCAAGCAATTTCAATTTGCCTTGTGTATGGTACAATTTATTGAAATTTGACGGAGATTGCCATTTCAAATAAATTGGTTTGTGTTATGCAAACAGGTTTAACATAAACTGATCAGCAAACAGCTTAACCTAGCTGGGATGCATAGCAAACAGCTTAACCTAGCTGGGATGCATAGCAAACAGCTTAACCTAGCTGGGATGCATAGTATAGGAGAAATACAGTATACTACTGTATGCTATAAACACACATGTAGATATACCTGTATGTGTTCAAGATTACATAAGTTATTGATTTGAGTATCAAGTCACTGAAAATCATAAAATATTCATTTTTATTATATATTTATGAGAATGGCAGACAATATTTGATTCGCTATAGCGACAGAATTTGAAATGTGTTCATAACTTCTGACATTCATGCATTCAAAAGATTCAAATGGCAGACATATGAAAACTATATATCTCAACTCTTTTATATAATTTATACCCGATTTCAGGTATAAATTATCGTTGATTTAAAATTAAGTGTTCCCTGATTTATACTTGATTTCATATGTAATTTATTCTTGTTTCCCGCTTGTAATTCATCCCTGATTTCTCATATAATTTAACCCTGATTACATATAATTTATGCCTAACTTCTTATCTAATTTATCTGCAATTTTATATATACTTTTAATATCCCAGATAACTGTATACAACTTATCCCTGATTTCTCCAGTAATTTATTCCTCATTTCTCACTTAACCCTGATTATATAATAATTCAATACCTAATGTCTAATCTAATCTATCCCTGATTTCATACAAATTCTTCCGTGATTTTTCATATACTGTAAACCTGGAAATTTTCACTAAAGACTTATTTTCGCCAATTTCACGAGAAAACAAAAATGAAAAATTAAATAGTGACTATAATATATAAGATGCCTTCTTGTACATGAAAACAATGTACCAGTCTGATAAATAGTAAAAATTAGTGTTTAAGAACTAACTGAAGACTCTAAAAGCGCAAAATATTCTAGTAGCGAAAATATCTACTAGGTTTACAGTATTTTATCACTGATTTTTCATGTGTGTAAATACCGGTATATTTATGTACATGTACCATGAAGTCAACGGATTAGAAAATGCAACACATCATCGGCAAGTACAAATTATTCATGACATGCAGTTATTATGTACATCATACAAAATTGAATCTTAAATTTTGATAAAGTAAAACTCATTTCTAGTGCATTGATCATAACATTTGCAACAATAAAAATAAATCATTCTAGATTCCCTCTTTACTTCAGAAAATACATATATACCAACAACTAGACACTTAACCTTCTGAATAAAGATAGATATACATAATTCAAAGGGGTACAATTTGTAATTCTTTGCCAAAATCTATAAACGGAATAGAATGGCAGTCATTAAGTCTAACGATTATAGCAATATTGTGCTCATTTCTTGTGGAATTCAATAAGTATATCTATTAAACCTACATAAATGAATTCAGCTATACATCAATTTTATTGATCTGTGGATGCATGTATATCATTAGAATTATGATTATGTTCTCTATTATAGTTTTATAGACATCCTGGATTAAGTTATGATTATGTTTTCTATAACCATATTGATATCCTACCCTAGGTATATTTTATTACATACAAAAGAGAAAATAGAAATCATGTGATCACATATATATGTACACAGTGCACCCTCTAATGATAGCTAAATTTTGTTGTTGTGGGTCAGTATGATAAAAACTCGCATTTCTTGTGAGTCACCACATAGTGAGAGATAGGGAGGGAACACCAAATTTTGGGGCATCACTAGAAATTGAGTGTGTCAGTGGCGTGTCAAATTGGCTTAGAAGACACACAGTGACACTGCATGTACAGTACATGCCAATCATAAAATAACTAACAATAGTAACATATATATATATATATTTCTATATCAATTCCTTACTAACATCATAGGAATGTCAGCCATGAATATTACATTTATTATTAGTTGGTAAAAATAGCATATTTCAATAAAACCAATATGCATAATATTTTCTGAGTATGCATGAAAATATCAGCCATGAATATTACATTTTATTTATTTGGTGAAATTAGCAAATCAGTGAAAATCAATAAATCTCTATGATTTTTTGTGAGTATGCATTAAAATTACTGTACATTATTAGTATTAACTACATGAATTATACAAGACAAATATGTACAATGCAGCGCTTCTTACAGAATGCTTTGTACAGAAACATCAAACACAAATTCAAAATTTTATAATTTGCATGGCTCGTTGCAACCAGATTATTATTGTTGGAGTGATTTGCAAAGAAGCTCACAATCTGAAGAGTATGCTACTGCACTGTTGTAATCAATGTGATCCATATCAATGCATACATGTTCTGAGAGTTGATTTTAATCTATCAAGTGGCTCTGCACACAACTCTACATGTTTACATAAATATACATTATTAAAATGATCGCAATTAATTTGTTACATTAATGAACATAGTGGTGATTCATTCTTGCAAGTCAGAGTACATTTTTTCCGCTAACACCTCTTGGCGATATGTCTTGGGCAATGCTGTAAAGAGACCTGTGGTTTTACAATGATGTCCGTGATTTTACTCTGCTGAGTGGCTTATATATGGTACAACAGTTTTGATCATCAAATAACAATGCATTTTAATAAAATAATCACTGTAAAACTCTGTACAGAGCCTGACTGTTAGCCTTCGTCATGGAATGAACACAATCATTGTAAAACTCTGTACAGAGCCTGACTGTTAGCCTTAGTCATGGAATGAACACAATCACTGTAAAACTCTGTACAGAGCCTGACTGTTAGCCTTAGTCATGGAATGAACACAATCACTGTAAAACTCTGTACACAGCCTGACTGTTAGCCTTCGTCATGGAATGAACACAATCACTGTAAAACTCTGTACAGAGCCTGACTGTATGTATATCAAAATGATTTCATTGGTTTTTAGTCTTAGTCATGAAATGAACACAATTCCAAGAGTACATTTTTGTAGCTCTGGAAAATGTGCTCCAAGAACTCTAACACATCTTTGTCCTCCTCTGCTATGGTTACTCCTATAGGGAAACCATGGAACTGAAATATTTTGATGATTCACATGTTTTGAGTAAAAACAACTCCAGCATTGGAACAAGATACAACAGAATAAATAAGGGTTGGTTTAGTTTAGATGTTTAAATCAGTTTTTGTTATATCTTATGAAAACTGAAATAGGTGTAGGCAGTTTTTTATTTGAAAACTATGAAGGAATATGTTGCAGTTTCTCTACATGTCTATAAAGAGGAATCACAATGTAGGGGATGAAGACAAATTGTCAGAGTTCACGGAAGACATATTTCCAGCACAACTACAAGAACAAAACATTGAAACATTTAATACATGAATATACAGTGTTATGGTCGAAGTTTTTCTTCGGTACATGTTATTTACCACAGTCACTGTAAAACTTATTGCACCATCTCCGTTTCTACAAACACATTACACACATCATGTGACATGTACCCCATTACCTATAGCCTTTAGTCATGAAATCTAAACCTAGTGAAGACAACTTCAAGAGCAACACAGTGAAACTGACACAGCCAACCAACATTAAATCCAGTCACAGTGTGTTGCTCAGATTTAAATCTCAGCTAAGCTTTAATTAGACACCTAATCCATGTCTGTCTGATGTCATTATAGTGTATCGGCAATGTGGGTTTTGTCACACCTAAAATGCTGCCGGCTATATTTATAATATACAGTATTCTGTTTATTTGAAATGCTAACTTAAATGGATATTCACAAATTTTAGCTTTTTCTTCTTCTAAGTAAAGAAATACGAGAATATAACAAAACACTTTATAATTAGATGTTATTCCTCAATATTTTTATTCGTTCAGCCGAGGAAAATACGAGTGACCTAAGAGGTCTAGCGACTCATAGCGACAACCCTTAGGTCACAAGTATTTTCTGGCTGAATGAAGCAAAATATTGGAGAATAACATAATTATACTAGCGCCAGTAATATCAAAGAAAACTTGGGGAAAGTAATGGCAATTTTGAATGTTTTGACTCATATTTAGAACACAGCAGAACCAGTGAGATAGACACATTGAAGTGACACAGACGCTCATTGTCATGATGTAGAACGACCAGAGTATATCTGTATTATAATATATTCCATATTGTTTGCTCGACTTAGCTCAGGCACCATGGTATAATGTGCAGAGTAAGATAGTCTGTACAATAGGACATTCCTGCAACTGGTTTAGAAGTTGATAGCTGAATAACACAACATATCTTACAGTCTAAGAATAAGACAAAGAATTATTATGGCATTTCTATTTTTAAGGGATTTCATATCATTTTCATCCCAGCAAAATCAATGTTGTAATGTTTGTATCTTATTTTTCATTGATTTAACAAAGAAAATACACATAGTAGAAAGTATCAATATGTACAACACGGTTTTTGTTTTGGTCTTATTGTAAAGTCCCACGTGATAAACTATTTATAAGCAAAATACATTATAACTTATGTATAGGTGAAAATATGTGCATACACTGTATTTCAGCTGTCGATCTGCTTGTGATAAAGGGTACCACATGAATACAAGTCTCTTTGACATCAATTTCCAATTAGCACAAAATGCATAGATGTTCTTTCAAAACACAGCATTTCACTTGAAATGCTCGACACCTTTCCAATGGGTGTCTTCTAAACACTGATATGCTTTTATCTCACTATTCATTACAGTGCAAAAAGTGTATATTCCCATATGAGTTAATGAGTCTGGCAAATTCCAAACACATTCACCGTTATATGCCAGGGTTGTCTGTCTGTTTTAGTCTGAATGGATGATATGTATCTGTACGTCCACCTGTACCTTAGTCATTCATAATCAATACTACTAGGTGTCTCAGGGCAAGTCTGGCAGTTGTAGGAAAATACAAGAATGAAATGCTATAATATGAATGTGTTCATGAGGAATGGGGAAGCATGGTGAGGCTATAAGTGTGTGCATCTAGAGGGGGCCTCAGGTATTCATATCCATTCAGTAATTGATATGCATGTATTATAGCATCAATTATAATGTGTGTGCTGCAGGGAATCTTACACAAGTATGACAACTTAATTCAATAAAACACAGTACAGGATAGTACTGCATGTATTGTACAATCATCTTGAATTTCATTCCCATCATAATTCGTTTCGGAATTACAAGTTTTGGTGTTTTTAACCAAACTAATTTTGTGATATATGATGCAAAGAAAAACTACTTCTTTCGTTGTTTAAACAATACTGTGACAAAAATGATTTCCATTGCGGGTTTCTAAAAACAGAAAGTTGTCAATATTCTACATTCAATGTTACAGAAGAATGCGCTTTGGAGATCAACTTCTCCAAAAATCAAAGTATAAAAGCTTCTTTTGGTGCTTAGGTATAATAAAAGAAATTTTGGGGTTCACTGTTTTATTTTAAAACAAACCGACATTCAACTTTTTTACCTCCACAGAGTTAACACAGTTTTGGTGGCCATATTGGATTCTGAAATGGTTTGATTTTGACCTTAATTGGGGGGGGGGGGGGGGGGGGGGGGGGGGGCTAAGTATGAGTTTGACTTTCCTTGAACAAAGTTACAGCAACAGTTTAAGGTTTTTATTTCCAAGGCAGATACTAGATTTAATGTAAGCTTAGCCTGATAACAGCCTTTTCTAAGAATTCAATCTTAAGCTTACCTCGCCATAGTTGGTAGAAAACGTCACCTGGTTGGCTTCCACCTTCTCCACAGTAGCTGCTTTACATAACCTATCCTCAAATAACCATACATGGTTACCCTGGTAACAGAAAAAAACGACCACTTATTTACAAACTGATAGTATCACACACCTATACACCTGTATATAGCATTCCACACTTGTTACAAGACAAGAATGCATGCAATACAACTTACAAGTAGCTCCGATGATCAATAGCTTCTGATGTATCACACCCTTACTTCCCTAGAATCAAGTCCAATTGAATGGGGAGACATAACTCAAAGTCTCCACATGACTTGACTCCAGGCTACACCCTTACACACATTATCCAAATATGGGAAACAGATTAATATCAATAATCACATTTAATATCAATCAAACTGTGCATGTATATGATGTCATGGTTCATAATTCAGTCACTTTTCCATTGACTACAAATGATACCAGCAACATTTTCAATGTTTCAATTTCTTGGCCCAAAACATGCATAATACATAAAAGTACTCTATGTCAGGTTCACACTCTTCCATGGATGTAGACATGTATAATCATGTTTTAAATATTGGCGCATAAATCAGCTATCCAGGTGTAAACTGTCTACTGGGCTGGATCTGTGACTTCAGTGTCACTTATGATCACTCTACATGAAAACTTGCACAAAAGTAGTGGTGTCACAAATTCAACCATTAGAGATATTAGCCAATCCAGGTGGTAATCATTATCCAAACTGAATGGCGTTCTCTTCCTCCTTCCCATTTATTTTCCAATCAATGAATCAATCAATCACGACAACTTTGCACTATACTATTCTTGTGATTTTTTTCATTTTTATACTCCAGAAAATCTAGTTTTCAAATTTCATATAACATTCAACATTGGGCAGCTAAATTTGGGTACCGGGATATTTGTTAAAACCAATTATATTGTATGACTTACATGTCATTCATTTGCCTAAATCATGAGATCTCCTGGGAATGGGAAATAGGTGTTGGCATGAAGTTTTCTTGACATACAATAACTGTTTACTGAGTGTAAACATGTACTAAGTAATCTGTCAAAGAAAACCTAACATGGCAGACAATACTTATTGATAACACAGACAGACATGCAATCCGATGACATACATTCACTTCTTGGGTACTCAGTGCAAGGTCAGAAGCTATGATGTTGACAACAAAAATAGATGAACTGGTCAGAGACATCAATGTTTGTACAGTAATTGTCTCAAGACCACTGCAACAGAAGAACTTACTTTCTGGACCTATTACCAGTACCTTGTATATTTGTTTGCTTTTTATAACAGACATACCATTTAAATTTTACAGACTGTAACAAAGTGTAAGAGTACAATAAATCAGGCATCTTGTGCCCCTAAGTAAATTGTACAAGTATTGGTCTTCAACCATTGGTATAAACCAATACATGTTTAATGTCCTTCTGCAGGTAAGGGCTATACATGAGCAGCCCAAGTGCTAACAGATTACATAATGGACATGTGTAATAGAGTGGCCATTTGGAATGGATGATACAAGAATCAACTTTCATTTAATTAACTCTATTCCTACCCTAGCTCTAGCCATTATACAGACTTGATTGAATAAAAATATGTGTATGTTGTACACCCAACCCACAGTACTAATATTTAACCCTCTTCAGCAGATCAAGTCCATGTACAAGTCCATTATTATTTATATTCATGTGATTTTGAAATAGGTAGTATAAATAAAAAATATACATAATATTAAGTTACATTAAGACTTTATATTCTTGCCTACGGAATCAATATTTATTGCTAATATTGGTGCACATACCTACATGTACATGTACAGAAATCAAATGATCTGGTACATATATGTAATTGCGACTTCAATTTCATCTATGCATAATCTAGAGATGGTTTGTACTTGGACTGTGTGGTTACGTGTATTATATCCTGCAGACAGTGACCCTGCTATAAATTAAACCCCCACTGAAAGGTTAGTGCCTACTAAACTCAACAAAGTACATATAATCAGAGTAAATGGACACAGTATTCAAAGTACATGCTGTTACAGCCTGTAGTAAATTCAATCAAATGAAGTATGCACATTACAGTGCTATCTCTACAAACTGCCATCCTCAATACACCTAGTTCATTAACTTTATTTCTGTAAGGTTACTTGCCACATGAACTGTCAGTCTTTATCCTAGAAACTGGATATCCAAGTGTTTCCAAGTGACCTGAATGTATATCAGTTTACTATATGTATGCATCTGACCAGCAAATAATCAAAATATAAACTAATAACATACATTACCTTGATAGTTTTGAAACCAAAACAGGAGTTGAGAAGACAAACAATTTTCAAAAAAAATTCTATTCTGGAAATGGTACAAGTTTATTACTTTTTTTTAATAATCTTCTTTTTCAGAAGGCATTGTTTATTTGAATGTCAGAGTTACATGAAAGCAGCTTATACATGTATCTTGATACTTACTATCTTTTTGAAAATCTTTTCTACAGATTATAAGTCGACTTCGTACGATATTTAATCTCACGTGTATAACCGAACATTATACTAGTAGTATGTAAAATGATAGAGGCTGTATTTATCTGCTACCAGCTACTTCCGGGAATGAAAATAAACATTGAAAATATCTCCAGGTAAAAATCTACTATTCAAATTCCCTCTGCACACAACCCTCAGGTTTCAGAAATATGAAAAAACAAACCTAAGTCAGTTTTCAGAAATGTGTCACTGCCAGATGGTATAAAGTCAGATTTCAGATATATGCCAAAACAAACCTAAATCAGGTTTCAGAAATGTGTCACTGCCAGATGGTATAAAGTCAGGTTTCAGAAATGTGTCACTGCCAGATGGTATAAAGTCAGGTTTCAGAAATAAGCCAAAACATACAAATTTAAGTCAGGTTTCAGATGCCACTGTCAGGAACAAAATAACAAAATTGTGTGACCTTATTGTGCATTCAACTAAAGTGGTAACGATGGAGACTGATAGACGTTATATTTTATTCTTTTGACAAAGGAAATCTCTTGTCTCCTGTGTCCTAATAATAGTAAATTCACAAATCATATCTAGATAATCTCCTTGAACCTTCCTTAATCCAACCTAAAAACCATCAGTACCCAACAAAAGCAATTAATTGTGACCGTGGATAACCGCAAAAATCCTTGAAATTCCAATCTTCACAATATACTCTATCTCACCATTCAGAGTTGATAAACAATGAGTTGATATATTCTGAAGGGATATACACATGCAGTAAATGGGAGAGGTTTTTTTGGAGGTGGAGATGTATAACTCTTTCTCAGTGTTTGATCTTAAAGTTGATCATCTCCTTTCAGTTTTTATTTGATATCAACTGGGTATGATTTTCCTGTGTATAATATATATGCATGAATGATCTGATCTGTCATGGTTATATTAATTGTGTAATGTTTTTCTTTGATAAACTCATACTCCCTTGAACATGTCATTTTACAACAGCAAAGCATACAGCTGTATTGATTGTGACATCAAACACATTGTGAACTATGTTTGCATTCTTACCAAATCACTCAGCTATCTCAGCATTACCTAAGAACTAACATTAATCTTTGTCTTCCTCTTCAGATGTTATATTTGGGTTTTTCCTCCACTTATGACACATGATGTGGTATGTAAAACCTTGTACTGTGGGCAAACATTTCCTGTGAATTCTCTCCACGAAATGGGTGGGAAACACAAACATATCGTAGGATGTCAATAAATCAAGTCCAAAATATGTAGGGGTCACCCTGTAACAGATTAGTTCAAAACATTCCAATAGCTTCATAAAATGCAAAATGTCTCAAGGAACTATTCCGGAACATGTCGGTGACACAATAGTAAATTTCCTTTCAACAAATCCAGGATGTAACACTTAGCAAAAATGGGAATACGGTGAAACCCCAATTCTTGTAAAACAGTAGTAGTACGACAAAGTTGGAATTTATACGTCACCATAATTCTGTGTTCAAAAATTTTGTCTCAGTAACACAACTGAAAATAAAGCAAGCTTTTCTAATGCAGCACTTTCCCACACTGTACTCAAAGTACTGTACAATTACTACCCCTGGCATGGACCTATAGTGGCACAACAACCTTCTAATTGAACTTCCTCAACTTACACAGACACTACATATGACAGGACTGATAACTACAGAGGTTGTGTTAATGCTCCACTGTCTATATAAAGTGAAATGAGCAAAGGAACAACAGTTTGAATCTTGTTTTTACTAAATGAACCCATAACCTGTTTTGAAGAAAGAGAGTATGATATTACTTACAACAAATACATGTAGGTGTTTAGGGTTAGTTAGGTTCAGTGCAGTACAATGTATGCTTACTAATATTCACTTCCTTTCAAAACATTCATCTTCATTCCACAAATTATACACAACTCTATAGGTGTTCAATGACAAACTAGACTTTTATTTCAAATTGTGAATTACTCATTTTTTTTACATGTGAATGTCACGAATGACAGTATAGCAGTGTCTTGTGTGTCTCAATATAATCATTTCTAATTTGTCAAGTACAAATGTAAACAAATGTCTTTGATTTGTCACAACAATTTTTGTTAAAAGACTACAAAGTCTACCTGAGTTCCCATTTTTAGATTGTCTAGGAAAGTTATGATACAAGGTACAAGTATAGAAATCTGTGCAAAGATTACTAGATCACCCTCCCCCTCTGGGTTCCCCCCCCCTCTGTTACCAGGGTTCCCAACTAAAATTATGTATGGAAATCTGTGAAAGGATTGCTAAACCCCCCCCCCATCCCCACCCCTTCTCTGTTACCCTGGTTCCCCACCAAAATTATGGCACACTATTAAAGGATCACTAGACCCCCTCTCCCATACAGTGGTGTTCTTATACTTGTGACATATCTCTCTAAATACACATTAGCATGGATTGGAAGTATGTGGGCTATACTTCCATGATATTAGGAATCAGCAGGGACTGTTGCTAATAAAATCCATAACTATACAATACTTGTATAGATATTAATTTTCTATACATAACATCAGCATTAAATATTAGATTCTTAAACAAACACTAAATGTAGGTTATTGTATTGACACTGTATTCATTAAGATTCCTTTACTATTGATTTGTGACATACACAAATATCTCTAGATAATGGCTTTACATTTTGGTTGTAATTGAAATTATGCAACAAAACAAATGTACACTGACAGTGTAATATCCTGTGTTATCCATTCACATAAATCAATCTGTGAGTTCAATTCAAGTGTTCACTGTGACCTCAAGTATGTGTACACCTGCTGATATCCTAAATGCATGTCATAATAAACTCATTTTTCCCCAAATTGAAATATAATTTCAATCAATCTGAAATTTGAACAATAATTAATAATGCCCACAGGTACTTTTGATCATTGTATAGCATATTGTAGTGATAGAAAAATACAGAATATTTGCAACAATGAACATTAATTACTACAGAAACCACATTCAAACTGTAGTCCCAGTGACAATAATAGCCATGATTCAACTATACAAATTCCATTATATATATTTTGAAACAGGTACCTTCTTCCAAATTGGAGATTGTCTCTCTGTGATTTACAGTTAGTCATTTCCCTTGTACTCAAAATTACGTTTTCACTCTATTATCATCTGTATTGTATTCCATATACAAGGTAACTAATTTGCCATTCAACTTTGTTTCCTCCAGTTATTTGATCAAGATCCCCGACACCAAATTGGATTTTTTATTGTACATCACATTTTCATATGAAAGAGCACAAGGTCAGTGATTTAAATGGTACACCTCCACAACCCTGCAAACACACCCCTTATACTTAATCATGGTAGCAATAAATTTTTCTCAGTTTCTTATCTGATCTCAGACATTCAAGGATAATCAATTTAGCCAGTAAACATACAGTTTTGATACTGTAACAGCATTCATCTTCCCTATACAAAGAAGCTAGCTCTGGAAATGAGACACGTCAGAGTTCTCGAAGCGTGTATTTCCAGAGCTACCAAGAAGGTAAAAATGGTGCAGAGAGGGTATTAAAACACTGAAATCTGTGTTACGTACATATAATGTACACTTTTCATTTGGTTGATTTCAGCTCTGTCCTCTCAACACTGCTCAGACATTTGAATTCAATTTTTTACTTTTAAACTAGTAGTGAAGTGCTTCTATTTCTTTTCAACAGTATTGTCTATTTTAGATTTTCTGACAGTAGCAATATTGACCTATACTCAAGAGTGTATATTTTAGATTTCATGTCAGTAGAAATATTGACAAAAACTCATCGTGGTATCATTTATAGATTTCCTGACAGTAGAGATGTTGACATCAACTCAACAAATGTCTATTTTCGATTTTCTTACAGTAGAAATGTTGACATCTGACTCACTAGGAAACCTCCTGTTTGTTTAGCCTATAGTATGCACTTAGTCATGCAAGAATACCCTGGCATGATCAAGAAGGATAAATATTTGGACAGACAGATGACACAATCATGAAAGTAACTCTATATAGTTTGCTTATATAAGATCAGACATACTGTACAAGAATATCCTTTTCTTACAATGCACTTTTTTTTCAAAATTCTTGCATCATGATTTTTTTTTTTAAATATACGAAGTAAGTGTATGATAGCCCTCTTATTAGGAAAACACTGAAACTTAATTTACAGAACTGTTCCCCTTTGTTAATTTATGTAAATCTTCTCATGTTAAAGAGAATTCTTGGAGCAGGGTTTTTGATCTCCAAGTTGATTGGGAAGTATAAGTGGCATCTACTAACTATCACTCCAAAATACTACTTGGCAAAAAAAAAACCCACCTTCCATTCTATCCTGTGCTATACTTTCTCTATGTGCACCTGCTTACAAGTGGTCTGCAAATGACTCAAGTTTAGAGCAAGTATACCTAACATATTGTACTATAATATAAACTCTGAATACATTCAGTTGAGAAAGAAAATACATAAATTTAGAAATCGGATGACCTATTTTTACTAAACAAACATACCATTCCCAACCCAAAACTCCCACTAACAGATTTTATAGTTCTTTTTATACAATAGTACATTTCATTCAAGGTGTCCTTATCACAACTGATGAATGATACACACTTATTACACACAGACAGTGCTGAAACTGTTCTGTCAGAGGTGACTAATTATGAAATAATTGGGTTGGGTCATACATAGGGGAGAGCTAACAAAAGTTGATGGTACACATACTATAGTTTATTATAGACATTTGCTATTCAGTTCAAGGTGTGCACACAATAGAAACCATTCATCAAGTCAATACGTCTGAAACTTTCAGTCTCAATGAGCATAATATTACCCCCAGATGACTAAGGTGTCATCAAATTATCAGCATATAAATACCTACTACTATTAAACTACACTCTGCTGAATTAATCCAGATATTTTTTGCGGCAATATCTTGGAATACAAACAATGTCTTCTTGATTAATTGCTTTCCTCCTTATACATTTCGTCTAAGTTATTAGCAATGTACCAAACACCAATTTAGTGCTATTCTTTCAGATACCTGTATATTTATGATGCAAACTTTCAGAACTGCCTTCAACTTTGTTTTCGAAACTACCTTCAACCTAAAATGTTTATTTGCGAATACCTTGCATTCCAAAGGTGGCCACCTTTAGTCATAATCGTAACACAAACACACGAATCTCACTTGATACTATAATGATACGATACCACAACCTTGCCTGCGTAACGATATTTTCAACGGATATCGTGCCATGTGTCATTATAGTGTACTTACACTTGTATATAATGTTGCACTTTCTCTATTTTTTGGTAAACATTCTACACAGCTTACTAACAAAACGTGGAGTTTCAAACTCGCCATGCAGTTTCAAGTACAAAGTCCGTCTAGTGAATGGATATTGGAATGCTGTCATACACACGGACTGAGTCACACTACCAAAGGGGAGATTCAATGGCCGGAAACGAAGTGAATCCTTTCAAACACGACAAAAACAGTTTTCACGTAGGTGTTGATCACAAAAGTAATCGATTGCGAAAAGTAGAACAAGATGACTTCACACTTCTGACCCCCTACCCCCTCAAAACCAGAAAGCAGATTGCCAATGAAAGTATTTTAGAAATAAATATTACATGTCAAAAACTGTTTGCATGCACATTTACATGTAATATGCAACAATGCGTCCGTGAATATCATTTAAAATTGAATGGTCACTTTGAATACCGTTACTGATTAATGACACATGAGTACTGATTTTTTCCTTTTTACTCAGCTTTGTCTGGTCTTGAAAACCTCTTGAATTAGTGAATATATTGTTGTTGTTTTTTACCTGGGCACACACACAGTTACGACGACCGTACGGTGTGTATCGATCACCAAATCGAATGCGGAAGCGAGTTTCGATCGTCGCTGCTAACCACTACATTATATTACACTGTTAGTACCCCGTGTTTTACATGTGTCCCCAAATCACAGTGAGACTAACAGTCGAGTGGAAATTAATGGCCGTTGTCAAAACCCATGAGAAAGTTGTACGAATAATTGTCCGGAACTATGCCACTTCAGCAAGTTTAGCGAAGGAGTAGTGTGTAGTCCGATTGAGTAACGAATGGAGGTCACAACTGAAGACCTAAACTTACTGCGGAATAAGTGGCGAATCAAAGTAAAACATCCCAACGAATCAAAATAAATGATAAGACAGGGTGTATTCTTCGCTAAAATTGTCATACACATCAATATAGTGTCACTTACCGGCGTCAAAATATCCATTTTCCAGAAATTACATTAGTCGCTGGTCTGCTAGTAAACTCAAAACTTCATTGACTAACTTATAAGAAACCGACTGCGCATGTCAAATATGATTTATCTAGGTAGTCTGTTATCCGGAAGAAACCAATTTGAGATCGGGTACACAGAACAGTTACGGCTTTTACGGTGAGGAAAAGAGAAGCTGGATAAGAGCGGCTGGATGAGTCTTGCCAATTAATCTGGCTTATTCTTCTTATTCTGACTGAAATGACGTCCATGTTGGGGTTCTCAAACTGACCAAAGCCATATCTCATACATGCACCTCAAGAAGTCCTAACCTCTCCTCTCTGATTATTCGACTGGTCAAAGTGGGTGTGACCATGGGATGAAAAGATTGACACTTTTAAATTTCAGATTTGAAATATGACTTGTATGAGGTCGCACTTCGCCACATACGTCATTTATCAGCAGACGACATGTCCTGGATCATGAAAAGGGCGACACTTAGAAAAAGTTTACCAATTTTTTCT
Organism: Glandiceps talaboti; assembly: GCF_964340395.1. Taxonomy (NCBI): domain Eukaryota; kingdom Metazoa; phylum Hemichordata; class Enteropneusta; family Spengelidae; genus Glandiceps; species Glandiceps talaboti. The sequence continues at coordinate 12,089,316 of NC_135552.1, forward strand.
TTTGTTATTATTTGTTTATAGATTTTTTCCCTTTATTTTCTGAACAATACCTTACCAAAATTGAGGGGAAAGGGTAAGTATTCACATTTTTATTTACAATTTCTATGAAATTTTGCAGACTGTATAAATGAAAATGCCGAGTGTGTGCAAATGACAGAAAAATTTCCACAAATTCAATAACTTGCTCTTTCATAATTAAATTAGTGTAATATTGATACACAAGATTTTTGGAAACAATTGAAAGAAAAAGAGAGTGAAACTGTTCAAATTTATCTATAACAAATGCAACATTGAAGTTGGAAACTTGAAATAAGATCTACTGAACTTTAAATTTGGCATAGGATTTGATTGTGGCAGCCAAAAAAGTCATGCAAACTATGCCACATGCATTATTCCAGAGCATTATACCAAACTAGCTAGAATGCACCCAGTAGAGGCCATTATGCCTCCATCTCCATCAACACCAACCATGCATGGTCTCAGCTTGTGAAGACAATACCAGTAAGCGTCTAAAATTTAGTTACTCCTACATGATTTCCCCAACATATTTTATGCAGTGGTCAGAGTTTTAATTAAATCACATGTTAATTTCTATGAAAGAAATTATTGAATGTAATCACACATTGCCAGTAGTACAAAGAATTGCTATTTTGAATTACTTTTAACTTGACTAGTGTGTAACATGCACATTTGTCACAATATTCATCGTCCAATTTTTTTTGAAGCTAAAAATCATACCTAGATTGTGATGTGGTATTGCTAAGCAATGCAGTCTGTATTGATGTCATTTTGGCGCATTTTAGTTCATTTCTTATAGTTTTGTAGGACGATAAGTTACCAAATTACCAGTGAGCTATCATACATTACAGGATATAATAGGCCAGGGAAAATCAGCAGTGGGAGAAACTTTGATTCTCAGCAAAACCTCAATATGATCAAAAAACATTAACACAGCCATAATTTCACAGGCCCTCAAATGATTGAGTCAGCAATATGGCATTTGATAATTTCCTACCAATGAATATTCATGATGTGATATTACATTTGAGATATGGAACTCAGTTCAATCCATGTCCTTAATAGTCTGAAAAAATTGTTAAATCAAATCTGAAAAGTGTCAAAAATGACGAGTCTTTTGGTCTAATCTACTGTCATGTATTAGTCTATTTGTTTAGAAGCCAGATCAAAGATGTGGCAAGGTGCGGAACATATATGTGGCTGTGAACTTTTTACCCTCTGTAATCTTTTAGCATTGGTAGCTAGTTGGAAAGGTTATGACAAAGTAGTTGGTAGTATTTTCCTCCATGATGCTACAAACCTGTCCTATACATTTATTCCACATACACATGGAAGGTTTCAGTCAGAATATTTCAGAACTTGAGTACTTTGAAATCATCTTCATCATGGTGTCATTTTAGGTCACAATTTCTTTTACATGATTTGCTGACCGCTTTCATGTAGTGCCATATCATCAACTGACTGCCATGATAAAAATTTATTGGAAGCTCATAATTAAAGTCTGTGCAATAGATTGTATTTTTTTTACCCAGAATGCCTCAGGTAGGCAGCTGTTATGGGTGTGGTCATGGTTGCTATAGACTTTTATGTTCATCTTGGAATGTCCACGTTCTGGTCTATCCATACCTGACTCTCATATCCATCCTTACTAAATATATGGCATGTTGTCGTATACTCGTGTGGGGTGTTCTTGATAGTATAAGAATGAAAGTATACAACAATGTCCCCATGTTCACATGGACAATATCACCAATAGCCAGAAAAAAACAGCTTTTCAATAAGTCTTGCAGTGTTGGTATGAGGAAACCAATCACAACAGTGCTGAGATTTTAAAGCACTGACCAACCAGACCATTGTGGCCAATGATGGACTTGGAAAACCTGAGTTGTACCTGTGCATGACCCATTTCATGGGCACAGTGTAGCCAGCAGTAAAAGGCACATTCCATTCAAGCTACTTCTTGAATAATAAAGGCATTCTTAGTACACTACCTATTAATTATATATTATCTAATCATGCCTTGAAGGTTTTCTTTCAGTGTTATATATGTCTGCACCCCCCCCCCCCCTTGGTTAAATCACAGACCCTCAACCAATGTTGTTAGAGGGTCTTGGTTGACATGAAGCTATTTCACCAACCCTGCAGCCCATGACCTTTCTAAAATAGGGTTACACAAATTGGCAAATCAAACATGGGAGAGTAAACAATGACAGGAGCTCCACAGTTGACCCCTACATGTGTAGGGTCTATGGTCTGGATAGTTTCAAGAGGTGTGAAGCTCCTATTGTATATATACCCATGATGCCTCACCCCAATGTTTTCTAAGCTATATTTAACAATTTCTATGCCTCCGAGGTTGTACATAGCAGGATCAGCGGAAATAGTTTTATACAGCAAAGACAATATAGGTCTCACCTTAGTCTTTAAGGTATGCTGTGACAGGGCACCCTCAGGCATCGGCCAGCACAGACAATGATGGGGGCCGAGTGACACAACATATCTTACAGTCTAGCCTCATCTTTGTTCTCCTTTAATCAAGCCTATCTCCTGTAAAGTCTTTGTATCATCAACAATATCACCAGGTTGCACACCAAACTGCAGCATCACATAAGTAACCAGGCTACACCAACAACTGTGATCCAAGAGTCAAGCTTATAGATGGGGAGAGTGCATTATTTTAGCCATTTTCAGAATGCTCACAACACTTCACTATCTCAGAATCTTTGTGTCAGTTGAAATGACAAATTTACACAAACATCTGTACTATGACCATCCATGAGTTAATGCTGGACTACCAAGTGCCAGTGGACACCCTTTTGACTAACATGTCTATAAACCATACTACAAACTTAGCAACAAACAAACATGTTCATTGTAGTAAACAAGTCACTTGTGACTGGTCAGCGAGTGGGTCAGAGAGCAAAATTTTGTGAAGGGGGGGGGGGGGGATTCTTTGCAAAACATGCCAGTCATGCATTTTTATGAGAAAGATAACAGAATTAGTGCAGCGAATATGTATGTATAACCACTCGTTTACCATATTACCTCAGAATACCAAGTCTGTATCATGTGTTACTCCTGTTCATTCATCAACAGTTTGGACCAAAATCCATTTTAGTCGCAATTTCGTCACCCACCCAAATTACAGTAGATATACCATGGACAAGATCACCTTGCCTTGAACAATTTTCTATGAGTGCGCGCGTACGTACACACACACACACACACACACACACACACACACACACTCACAAAATGGATTATACACAACATTTTTTTTGCTAGAATAATAATTTAATTCCATAGTAGAAAACAGAAATGAAATGGTGCAAACGGGCAGAGAATTATGATGCCCTGCAGTCAGCATTAAGTACAGTTGCTCATACAGAGATTGAAACTTTAATACGAAGTACCTGAAATATCAATTGAAGTCAAGATGGCCATTCATTGTATTGTCCTCACCCCCATTGTAAGCAAGAAACATATCCATGCAGCATTTTTAATATACAGCAGTTTTCCTTTTTCCCTTTTTTTAAACGTAATTTACAGCACATCCCTGCAGCATATATACAGCCTGTTGAGATGAATTCTTTCAAATTGATGTATTAAACGTAATGATCGGCATAGCTAACTCAGTTGTACCAATCTAGTGTGAGGACAATACTGGCCCATCTTTGGACTCTCACTATCCAAGATTTGACATGTCTCCATTGGTTAAGAGTTTGAGAGTGAATAAAACAAGGTATTGGGTCCATATACATTGGTGAAATATTACATTTGCCGAAGTAACACCAGTTGTCCAATATATACAGACAAAGACCCGAAACTAAAGACAAACTCTATGTTATCATGTGTCAACTGTTTGATGATGAAAATACTGTCAAAAATGCCAACATACAGGACTTACTTCTTTTTTTTTTTGGTGACTAAACGTCATTGGCGGAAAGTTGTCATGGGAAAATGTTTTGATATACTGATTGAAACACTTATAATTGTCTATATCAGAAATTGTTTAAATTGGTAATATTGTATGAAGAACTTGGTTGTTTAGTCTTGTACTAAAATCAAAGCATGCACTCTATAATACCCAGTGAGGCTATGTTTTTCAGAATTCACAAGCACTGTTACAGTGTCATTAAAATATGGTATATGTAAACGAAAAAAAAAAATACGCATATTGATTACCATAATGAGATTAAAGATTTTATGTTGTATGTGTGTGTATTAATTTGTTACACTGGTAAAGTTGATTTGTGACTTGAAATATCTAGTGAAGTTGTATCTAAATTATTTTGTTTAAAATACATAAAGATGAATCATATCAAATACTGGCCATCAAGGTCAAAATCTAGTGACCACTCTGTCTCTTTTTCCCTTCCCAGTCTTTCTCCTCATTGCACAGCAAAAACTCATACATTTACATAATACCTGAGGTAATAAAATAAAGGTCAAAGGTCAACCTGACATGACATGGCAGTGCTTACCCTGTGTTGTCATGACAATACAACAAGACGCTTTTTCCAAGGTGCTGTTCTCACATGGCTGGTCCTACAATAGTCCTACTATATTAATATTTGAACATCAAATCACCATTTTTTCCCCGTGAATAATAGGGAAGATTTGTTTCTGAATCATGAAATATAGTTAATATCTAATATGTAATATCTAAGTCCATTAACTGTTAGATTAGATTTGCTATTAATAATTTTTGCAATTGTTTGTCAATCACGAGTGAAAACGATTCTAAGCTTTTTTTTGTCTACAATTCAACAACACAAACTTGAGGTATCATCAATGTGTCCTGTCAATCCTAAAACTATGACAAAACACTTCTAGACAACAAAGCTGACGTCAGCAGATCAAGAAAAAAATTCCCATGAACAGTAAAAGGTTATATGAAGAATCGATTTGCCCGTTTGCTATACACATTGGCATCAACACTATGTGATCACACATATGGATGAAAAATTAGAAGACATTTTGTGACTCCAGTTATGACAAATGCACAAGACGAAGTGGTTAAAGTTGATGAAACAAGTAATTCAGACACAGCCAGCGAAAAGCAGCACATTCAATCATTAAAACGTTCTACAGAGTGGTCACGTACCCCAAATCCATTCTACAAGTTTCTATAATTACCGAGTGGCCAGACTCAGACTACATATTTATTTCTCTAAGTTGAAACATTGGACTCCACTGCATTAGAATAACAATGCAATTGAGACTATTTATAACTTGTGTTTGTAGAGTTAAACATATACAATGAAGAGAAAGAAAAACCAAACAAATTTATGAGAAAAATTACTTCTAAAGTCTAGTCATGAAAATAGCATTGAATTGATCATTAATCAAATAGAATAATTTTTTGCTAGTAACCTGCCAGGTCTGCAAAAGCCAGTCATGTTGTTTCAGGTTCTTTACGTATAACATTGATCTTGTTGATGGTTAAGGTTGTTTTGTTTATGTTTTTTGTGTTTTTTTTGAGTTATTGACATACACATCCGGCAAGGCATCATGTGTTGAGAAGCATCTTTTGTCAGTCGATTCATAGTTTTTTGAGATCAAGCCGCTGACTCTGAGGTATATAGTGACACAGAGAAACCCAACTAAACTTTGGTTTTTCTGTGGCTTATTGTAGGTGGCCAGAGGCTTGATGTGACAAAAAAAAAATAAAAATAAAAAAAAAAGCAATTTCCTAACATTCAGCAATTTGTGCAAAGCTCTGAATTAGAGTGTGTTTATCTGCACAGAGATTGATGAGTTAAACTGAGTATTTCCCTGCTGGTTCTCTTAGTACTACAAATTCTCTCTCGCTCTCTCTCTCTCAGTTCGTATCAAACATAAAAATAAAGTATGTAAATATAATTTTCGGCCATAAATATACTCTTCTCTCAAAAAAATAATGGCCATATTGACTTTTTTGGGTTTTTGCGATTTTTTTGTATTTTCCTTTTTATCTTTTTTTCTATTTTCTTTAATATTTTTCTTACTTCTTTCATATCTTTTGCTTTCTTGAGTTTGCTTCTGGCAGTTTTTTTTCTCACATAATAACCCCCTTTTTAAACAACAACTCCGCACCTGCCCACACTGGATGCCATAACAGACCTGATAAACATGAGGTGCCGATCAATGGTCAATCTACAATTGACAGGCAAAAACGTATACTGAGGTACTAGCATGAAGAAATCCAAAAATCTGATCACAAAGAGTCTACGAACATTCTACAATCTCTACTATGCGTGTCATTTCCAAATCTTTGGTAGAATGAAATGAGGTAATAAATGATGTCGGTAGTTGTAATGGACGAACGATATCCATGCTTTCTGCTTTCGCAGAATGCTTCCTAATCCCTGTTTCCATTCATTTGACGTCCCATTTCACGCCCCATTTCTCGGCCATCTCTGCGGTCCCTACCATCTCCTCTGCCGTCTCCTCTACCATCTCCTCTGCCGTCACGTTCCATTTCACGACCTCCTTGAACACCTCCGCGTTGGTTGTACTGCATCATGGCCTTGGCAGTATACAGCATGAAACGAATTTGTCTTTGGGCGGACTGCAAGGCAAAACATACATAACCATAAATAAATTTCTATACTGGGCAGAATGCAAGACCATAACATTGATAAAGTTATGCAGTCTGATCACTCAAAAGCTTCAAACTAGTAAATGAACTGTCAGAAAGTGGTGACATGGCTGGTAAGGTACTGACGGAATTATTGACTTAATCAACCCGAGGGTTGTTTCCCACTGTGCAAGTCAGTTCATAGTGGAATAACATTTTCGACTACCAGCTATTCCCTTCCTAGTGGTTTACCTATTGCAAAATGCTTCTAAAATACTTTCCTAAAAAATGCCAAACAAATGGAAAAACAATGAAAGATATCTTTTTTTGGAGGTCCTACCTGTGTAGCAAAGAAGTGGCCCTTGATACGCACAATAACTTCATTTTTCTCATTTGCTTTGACGTCTTTGGGAACATCTATTTCAGCTCTTGTCAACAATTCAAGGTCCTGGATCTGAAATAACAGAAACAAGAGACATTCATATTTGTTGGTAGTTTGCACAACCAGTGATGCAAGGATTACTGTACCTGCGACTTTTTAAAATTTACCGCGATAAGGAGACCTTGTAGACTCGTACATTATACTAGGAGGTCAAATAATTTACTATCATGCATAAACTTAAAACAATGCTAGAAGGGAAACTCATTCCCATGCTCCAGTTTATACAAAGGAACCCATTTTTATAATTATGTTTCTCATGACTCATCTGACCCTACATTTCTTTGATTCCACAAGTTCTTTTAATCGTTGCCATAGAGAGTTGCCATAGAGGGCGCCCTCTGTGATTATATCAAAAAAATTATGTCACTGGTGGCAAGATGAAAATCATGAAATAAGTCAAACTTTATTTACAGGAAGTATCTTTCTATCATTTCTGAACATACTAACAATCTGTGTACTAGTAAATTTTCATCACTTTTTAAAATCAACATAACAGTACATAGACTTACTGCACTGCCTTTCTTGCCAATGATTCTACCAACCATGTTGTTAGGAACCATAATTTCTGATGTGAGGCAAACTTCACCTTTGCCATTATAGACCTCTGTGAGAATTCTGTGGTAAATGGACCACTGGGCTATCCACTGTGCATCTGGATAGCCTTCAATATACACAGCTCTATATTGGTCATCATCACTTCGTGCTGGTTCAACCTAAGTCAAAGAGTCATTTCACATTTCACATCAATGAATCATACAAATCAACAAAGTCAAAATCAACCAAGATCATGCTCATAAAGCAACAGCAACATTGTCACGCTAGTAAGACAAATTTCAGTCTTTTGAAAATTCTTTGAAGACATTTTCACTTTTCATAAAATATTGCTTTTTTCAAAAAGTCTCTCAGTAATTGTTCAACCCAACAAGCAATAATTCTTGATTATTGGTGAAATTCAGCTGGATGGAGTTACACATACATTGTATCCCCTCCTTCAACCACCAAGAAGTTCGCGAGAAACGATAAGAAAGAATATCTCACCCTGACTTTGGCACTTGACAGTTGGCTGATTTCCCTGATTTCTTTTCCTTTGACACCAATAATGGCACCTACAGCATTGGTTGGTATATACAAATATGTCACCTCAACTGGCTACAGGAAAAAAGGTAAAAAAAATAAATAGTGTAAGGAACTGTAACTCAATCTCAACCATGCATAGTTCACAAAATACACAGCAAACTATAAGCTACAGATTTAGGAAAAGATAAATCTACCCGGTATTTAAAATTTGAAGACAAGTTTGACATAGACCAGTTTTTTCTTTTGAGAGAAAGAAGCAACCAGGCCACCATAAATATAATTTCCTGGTTTTCCCAATAATTAATGTGCTATGGAAAGAATAGGGGCACAAGATTACGTACTGGTTGAAGAAGTTCATGTGTATTTATGGCACAGGCAGACGGGCCAAATGTAGCGTACAACTCGGCCGAGTTATGCTGAAATAAAGTCAGAAGATTCGGTTGTTGTTTGGGTGTTGGTATGACATACCAGGGGATAAGTTTCACACCATTAGTACATTAGGGTCATAGCAATACTGCAAATCTTAGACGTCAGTGCCAAAGTGTTCCATAGTACATTAGGGTCATAGCAATACTGCAAATCTTAGAAGTTAGTGCCAAAGTGTTCCATAGTACATTAGGGTCATAGCAATACTGCAAATCTTAGTGCCGAAGTGTTCCATATTACATTAGGGTCATAGCAATACTGCAAATCTTAGACGTTAGTGCCGAAGTGTTCCATAGTACATTAGGGTCATAGCAATACTGCAAATTTTAGTTCCAAAGTGTTCCATAGTACATTAGGGTCATAGCAATACTGCAAATCTTAGTGCCGAAGTGTTCCATATTACATTAGGGTCATAGCAATACTGCAAATCTTAGTGCCGAAGTGTTCCATAGTACATTAGGGTCATAGCAATACTGCAAATTTTAGTTCCAAAGTGTTCCATAGTACATTAGGGACATAGCAATACTGCAAAGCTTAGACGTTAGTGCCAAAGTGTTCCATAGTACATTAGGGTCATAGCAATACTGCAAATTTTAGTTCCAAAGTGTTCCATAGTACATTAGGGACATAGCAATACTGCAAATCTTAGACGTTAGTGCCGAAGTGTTCCATAGTACATTAGGGTCATAGCAATACTGCAAATTTTAGTTCCAAAGTGTTCCATAGTACATTAGGGTCATAGCAATACTGCAAATTTTAGTTCCAAAGTGTTCCATAGTACATTAGGGACATAGCAATATTGCAAATCTTTGCCATTTTACAATCTTCATCTAGTTCCCATAGGCTAATTTTTATGAACTACTGTGCCTAGTGCATTGTGTTTTATGTACAAGAGAGAATCTTATCACTACTTATTTGCATATTTTAAGTAAGCCTTCGTACAAGACCCAGTCTCCTCAAACACTACAATGTGTCTGTGATAGGCAGAAATTGGCTTGATTTTGATAATTGGCCCTGAAGATCAATGTCAAGGTCAAAGGTCAAGGTCTCAAAAGAGAGCTTGCATCTGATAATATGGGATAGACACTTGAATGGAATCTCTATGTATTACAGTTTTATAATGATTTTTAATTACAAATATGGCTGCCATTCAGTAACAGTGATACGAGCACCAAAAAGAATGCCTGTGCATAGTTCTTTTCTTCACTATTACTTGTAAACATGATTTACAAGAAATTGGCAATCTGTAAATACTTTAATGTGTTTGTGATAGGCAGGAATGGGCTTGATTTTGATAACTGACCCTAAGGTCAAGGTGTCCAAAGATAGCTTGCATCTGATAATATGGGGGTACACACTTCAATGCAGTGTCTGTGTATTACAGTTGTTTTTAAATCATACAACAAATCTTGAATTTTGAAGACAAATATGGCCGACATTCGGTCAAATTTGCATATATCAAAAAACAAATTGATGTGCACATGTCCCTCCCATATGATATGTCACCTTTGTGCCACATTTTAAAGAAATTGAATATTGTATGTCTGAGAAATGACATATTACGGAGGGACACGCGGGCAGACAGACAGAGCCCATTGCAATAGCCCCCGCCTTCGGTGCTAATTTAGTCATTTTAGTGCAAATTTTCTGGTTTACACAACTGTAGTTTTTTGCCCAAAACACCACCTATGAACATCATTCCATAAAACCAACAGAACGGGGGAAACGTTTTCTTGTACTGTTACACATCTACCAGCTCTGCTAGTTTTACATGTCTCTTGACTCTAAGATAAATCCTGCAAATTCTGACTTGCGTAAAATATTCCAATGTCATTCAAAGTCATTTGTATTTGATTTTTCCAAAACACACTCGGGTCAACTACGATGGTCAATCCCAAACAGACTCGTGTCCAGCTTCATAGAAGAGACCTTTATGATGTGTGTTTTCACAAATACACTCGGTCCATAACGCTTACAAAGCAAAAACCTGCGCTGAAGTTGCCTTTTTGTGTTATAGTATGTACTTAGTCTGACACTAAACTTCTACAGTGAGGAAGTGGAGTGTCAGGAAAGCCGCAAGAATCGTTTCCCTTCATTCTTGTTACCTGATCAGAACACTTTATTATCAGGTCCTTAGTACTAACTACTTTGCTAGAACTTAATTTTTTAAGGCAGACACACACTTTGTAACTTATTTCAAACTGAAGTCTCTGTCAATAGCTTGTAAAACACAACATGTTGTGTACTCGCTTAAAAAGGCCTGATAGGGCTGAAGAACACAACATTATCTTACCGTCTACTTTTCCAATGACCTGGATAGATCAAAATCTTAAATTTTGAAGTGCATTTTTGTTACAGCCATGAAACAAGTGTTTGGGTACTAAAAGTGTCAAAGCACTGCATAGATAGTCATATCTTTCAAACAAGCAACATTGACAATAGGGAACTTGCAAACCCGCCATGTTGAATGTTGCATCATGGGAAATGTGATAATACAGGCTGATCAATTAGTATTATGAACAATATTGTTATATTGTTTGTAACCACAAATGATCTATTCATAGTCACCCTGACCATTGTGGGAGCTTAATTTTATCGGTAGCTCCAGATTAGGTAATACGATAACCTCAGATAATCCCATAGTCCTTTGCGTCTGAGCTTGCTCAGTATGGATTGCAAGTTCCCTACTGTTCAGCTTGCTGGGGTGCACACACACCAAACAGGCAGTAACTTAGAGTTGATATCTCATTTAACACTTACCATGGCTACATTGAAAATAGCTCCTGGGGAGTTGCCAAGACCTGAGAAGACTGAAGCATGGTTAAGTCCTGGGAATAAGTTGTATTGTTGCTGAAACACAAAGACACATAAAAATTACTACATAGATCCAATAAAAGTCAAATGCACTGAAGAAAATGCCACAAGTTAGGGTTTTCAGCATCAATTTCTCTACATGTCAACATGAATAACATTCTGATAAAGTAAAGGGGAACACTTTTTATCCTGATATACTAATAAATACCCACTATGTATAATATCAATTATAACTGACATATACACTAGCCAGCCAGCAAAATTCAGCAAGCAGATTTCTTACTATGAAATTAAATCCCTCCATATTTTAATTTTCATTAAAGTTGTAACAGAGTCACCCAGGACACAAAATGGCTGACTTTATAACAAGCCAGACAAAAACAACTTGCATTTTCACCATCTGAATTGAGATTTTCACTATTTCATTTCTGTTGAAAACTTTCCAAACTTTCGGCTATTTCACTGTATCACACTAAACCAACCATGATGTGAACTTACTGTAAGACTGCACATGTCTGCTCTGAAGCTATCTCGAAGTTTTTCACTGATCATTTCTTCAGCTTTACAGCTAGCTTCAAGCGATCCTTTGACATTTATGGTTCGTTCCATGTTGAATATGGTGAGTTCCTGCAAACTGTACAAAAGAAGAACATTTAGAAACCCTCAGAATGCTATGAAACTATGGCTTTATGACCCAGCAACCCCTACTTGTGCACTCCCACCCCAAATACACCTTAAAGCTACTGCTGGATGGTTTATGAACCCATTTCTACTCCCAAATAACACCCCTCCCCCTCTCCACTGCTGTATGGCTATATGATCTCCATGGCATTATGACCTGACCCCCTACCGACCCCCCTCCCAACCACAAGTTACTGCGATATAGTTTTATGACCTTTTCTCCCAGATAACTTTATGACCACCACCTTCCCCAACTGCTCTATAACTATATGATTTCCTATCTCACTGCAGCATGGCTTGACTCACCATTCCTGCCCCCATCCCTACTCTACACACGTGACAAATTATCACATAACAATATACTGTGCATAAGATATCCAAATACTGAGCCAGGTATATGGAGACTGCTCTAAAGTGCCAATACAACAGTCACATGAATAAGCTACATCCATGTCTTACTACTGTCTAATCAAATGATACTTTCTCAATACTTCTGACTGCACTTCATACAAACCAATCTTCAAAGGAAACATGTGTAGGAACTGCATATTCTCCCACTACTTACTTAGAAATGGAGACTTTTGTTTGGGAATCTTCCATTATTTTGTTCAGTGTCTGGCCACCTTTACCGATAAGACGACCTACTAGGGAGTTGTGTGCCATCATTTTGAGTGGCGGTGCTTCATAGCTGTTGTCAAAATAAAACAAAAAAATATTACACATTAAAAGTCACTAACGAGTACTAAAATTTTAACCAATACACACAACATACTTTTCATAAGCTGAGAGCTTTTGACTTCAAACAGTCGGTCTTGTTCACTCATGATAGAGGGCGCTGTTGATAAGCTGAGAGCTTTTGACTGCAAACAGTCCAGTCGGTCTTGTTCACTCATGATAGAGGGCGCTGTTTAGGACATCACAGAAAATGCTCCCATAGATCTTATGAGAAAGTCACTATTTCATTAATTTCAAAATGAAACAAAAAATATTACACATTAATGCCCTTATTTCATTAATATCAAAAAGGAACAAATCTGTTGCACATTAAAAGTCAGATAAACAAATATATACTTGAAGTCTAACTTCAGCAATCAACCTGATCAGACTTTTTTCTTTTGTGAAGAAAGTGATGTCGTCAGAGGTTTTCCCATAAGTCCTTGCAGGAAATGCCCAAATTAGCAAAACACATGTCGAGTGCAGTACAGCTTTCTTTACAAGTTTTCAAATTTGAGTAAGGTATTGTGTGATGTTACTTTAACATCCTAAAATCTCATTCAAGTTGATAGCAGCAATCAATACCAGTGTACTAAAGGCAGAAATAAGTCTGACTGGGACTTTTCCTTTAAGTTGATAGCAGTAATCAATACAAGTGTACTAAAGGCAGAAATAAGTCTGACTGGACTTTTACTTTAAGGTGATAGCAGCAATCAATACCAGTGTACTAAAGGCAGAAATAAGTCTGACTGGACTTTTACTTTAAGGTGATAGCAGCAATCAATACCAGTGTACTAAAGGCAGATATAAGTCTGACTGGACTTTTACTTTAAGGTGATAGCAGCAATCAATACCAGTGTACTAAAGGCAGAAATAAGTCTGACTGGACTTTTTCCTTTAAGTTGATAGCAGCAATCAATACAAGTGTACTAAAGGCAGAAATAAGTCTGACTGGACTTTTTCTTTAAGTTGATAGCAGCAATCAATACAAGTGTACTAAAGGCAGAAATAAGTCTGACTGGACTTTTTCTTTAAGTTGATAGCAGCAATCAATACAAGTGTACTAAAAGGCAGAAATAAGTCTGACTGGACTTTTTCTTTAAATTGATAGCAGCAATCAATACCAGTGTACTAAAGGCAGAAATAAGTCTGAAAGATCACACACTCATTACCTTGCTGGATTAGAAGACTGGTTTTCTTTAACCATGGTTTCCATTATTTTGCGGACAGTGTTGGAACATTGGAGTGGTGTGCCATAGATAATGATAGCCTATGAATAAAATACACAACTTTTTACAAATACAGAAAAAGAGTATCTAAATTGAAATACTGGGGTAGTGTACAATAGACAATGGTAGCCTATGAATAGAACATAGTTTTTCATAAATACAGAAATAATAATCTTTATTGTAACACTGGAGGAGTGTGCCATGGATAACTTATGGAACACACAACTTCTGACAATTACAGAAGAAAACTTAGTTGAAATATTGGGGTGGTGTACCACAGGCAATAATAGCCTACAACTAGAACACACAACTTCTAAAAATTACAAAATAAAACTTGGTTGAAATATTGTGACTGAGGTATCATCCCTTTACATAATGAATATAAAATAGCCTACCTTTTCTACAGCGGTGGCATTTTCCTTGCTTCTTATAATATCAACCCTGTGTAATTTAAGAAGAGAAATGTTTTTCTCAGATGAGAGACATGTGCAATGAATTACAAGTAATGCTGCTGTAAATCCTAAATTTCAAAAATAACCTGTGAGATTTTATGAACATACTAGATTACTATAGAGGACATCACTTTCCAAATGAACTTTCTGAACATGAGCCATTATTGCACCTTTACGCCATTGGGGGTTCCATTCTATTGTTAGAGTCTCGGTTGAGCTAATTTCCTAAACAGATCACTAGAGGGCTCCCTTCATTGTAATGATTTCATTGTATCTGTTTTACTACTTTGATTACTAGACAGCACCCCCTCCATTGTAGTGGTCCACACTACTGTTTTCTTACTTGGACCACTAGAGGGCGGCACTCATTGTGATGTAATGGAAGGTTTGCTAATTGGTGCAAGTCTTCAATATTACTGTGTATATCCACAAACTTACCTAGCTTTTGTTTGTTGCGTAATTTGACGGATATTGGCACCCTTCTTGCCAATTATAGCACCAACCATTCCACTGGGAACCATGAGTCTGAATCAAATTCAAAATGTACCAAAGTAAAAATGTGTCATTCTTTAGAAAAGTGCACAAATATAAATTAACAACCTAAAATCAACAAATGTTTTATGTATCAAGGACCAAACATCTGTAACTGGCTGGGGTGAAATATTACCGGAAACATTTTAAGGGTATTCCAAATTATATGTAACATTTTTTGGATAAACTTTTTCATTTTTGTAATTATTATTTAGTACAATATTGTCACAAAACATTATAGAAAATACATCTGCAAAATAGAATAACCTGCTGATTGTTTTCTTACATTACATATTGATTTGTATCACTTACATAATGTACCTGAGTTGGTACTACTCAGCCATGACAAATTCTACCTCACCATTCTTTAGTTACAGTGGAATCATGCGATCCCTTGCTACTCCTCCATGTTTCAAAACAATCTGATTAAAATTTGATGTGGTGAAAGCGGCTAGATGTCTATACTTGCCTCTTATCTCCATCGCTTTGTTCGTTTGTTTTGTTCTGCCTTCAAACCCGGAACAAAACAAACGACACAAAACGATGGAAACAGAGGTAAATAAAGACTTCTAGCCGCTTTTACCACATCAGATTTTAATCAGACTGGGTTCAATACAATTCTTATCAAATTTCATTTCATTTCAGTTTCATTCATTTTTCTTGTTTCTTGCATCAAAAGAGGATATCATCTGTATGAAATATAATAACATACCTGACTGGAAGGTCGATAGTAGGGTACAAGTAAAGACGAGTCGTCCCTGAGCCTTGATCATTACGTGTATTCATTCTATTACGGTCGCGAGGTCCGTATCCCATATTGCCGCCATCTCTACCACCACCATCCCTACTGTCTTTGTTGTCGTATGCAACCTGTAATCAACAGACCATTTTGATGAGAGGTAACCATGACAACATGTGTAAGCATGACAATGTGTGTAACCATGACAACTTAAAACTTGAAGTAGTCTGTAAGATACACGTATAGTAGAGGTTGTGCCACCATGTCAGATATCACTTCAAGAAAGAGAAACCTGAATGACATGACCTATCTATTTTACACTCTACCATAGTAGTTGTAGACAGAATAATTTCTTATGTGGACACTTTTGATTAAAGAGAAAAGATATGTTGTGTATTCCCTAAGTTCACCAATATGTCTAAGGACAGTTCCCTACCAAGGCCAGTACATAACACTTCCATGTAAGTTCTGATCAAGGCCAGCTATGTACTGATAAGTGAAAGTCAATGAATATAACAATTTTATTCCGTTTAACATCCAAGTTTTTATCAAATATAGTAAATTCACAATGTATCTTTCCCTTGAAAAGCTAATGTTGGATTTGGCACAGCTGTAGTAAAAGTTAGTCTTCAACAAAATAACAATCTGATTTAACCTCATGGCTCCAATGATCAGCAGAATTCAAGCTTTTCATAACATATCCCAAAATACATCATCTTTGCCGGTATATTTTGAAAAGCAAAATTCCTCTAATAATCTATAATTAGCTCAACAAATTAGAATGTGTGACAAAAATTTTCCAGTTTTGAAGTCACTTTCTTTTGCATTACATCTCACCAACACAGTCTGCCATGTGATTGGTACTAAGCTGGGGTATGTCAGTTGATAAGACATTTCTACGTTTCATCATATTATTTTCATTTTTCAGGAGTAATTTAGATATCTCCAGGCTTTCTAGGAGTAGTTTAAATTGACTTACCACAAGATCTACCCCTGCGTAGTCATGTCCATTAAGTTTGTTCACTGCTTCTTGTGCGTGATCTGGACTGTCAAAGGTTGCTTTTACGACCTTCGCAGTTGATGATACCGATACTACATTGGTACAAAAAAATATAAAACATCACCTTTTAAAATCATTACAGAAAAGTAAATCTTCATACAGATGATGAAGCATAGAAACAAACATTTGGGAAATTAGGGCAA
Source organism: Glandiceps talaboti (assembly GCF_964340395.1). Taxonomy (NCBI): domain Eukaryota; kingdom Metazoa; phylum Hemichordata; class Enteropneusta; family Spengelidae; genus Glandiceps; species Glandiceps talaboti. Next base: position 12,106,204 of record NC_135552.1, read on the forward strand.
AATTTGGGCGAGGTTGTGTCATTTGGTCATTAAATATTTTAAGGAGTATGGTTGTGTATCATGAGGAGCAACAGGTGGCCCAAAGGAGGTTTCCCCCCAAAATACCTGTCAACCATTACGTGCTCAAAAACCATATTTCAACTATTTGTATTCAAATCAATTGTCAATTTCTTTCTGACAGTATATTGTGAACAGACATTTCAGTACAAAGTGATTCTATTTTGACAGAAATTCATTGCATTAGGGGCGAGATCAATAGTTCAATGTAGGATAAAACACTAAATTCTTTTAGTTAGGCCTCAGACCTAACCCCCATTTCTAACTAAATTGGCTAAACTTGAAAATTATTTCAGACAGCACAATTAATTTCATGTAGTAGTATGTAGTGCTATGAATACAAAGCCAGTGTGTAATGAGGAAAAATAGATCATTTGTTGACACTTTACTGTATTTTAGTGCCACACATTTATTATAGTGAAAATTCTTCCATTTCTCAATTTGACATTTTTTTGAAATATATGTATTTAGGGGCACAAAACAGATTCATTAATTATAAAAATTAAAATCGATTCTATAGTATGAGAACTAAAATAGCTTAACTCCCTCTACACCAAACCAAGGATTTTGTCCTTGAAAGGCAGAGATGACGTCTGAATTTTAAAATTACCACTTACAACTTTGCTAAATCTAATGTGGATCTAATATGAAAACCTATGGCATCATTGCATCTCAGCAACTTAAATTAAAAGCCTAAAGGTAGCTATATTACAAGAGCATGAACATCCCATTTAAATTTAGCACAGCTATTAGTGACAATTTCAAAATCAAAATTAAATTTCTGTGCAAAGGTAAAAGACTTGCTTGCTACAGTGAACTTCTCAAGATAGTTACACCAAGACAAGTCTCTGAGTTGGTCAACAACCTAATAAGCAAATATTGTATCTACTGCCCTCTACATGGCTCAAAATTAACATTTTTTCTTTGGTAGTCCTAGTTGGCTACCAATTTCAGAAATTGGTAGCCCAAGGATTGTGACCTGTAGTTCCATCTTCCTGAACTGAAGAGAGATTTCCTCTATTGGCAATATATGTGTTATTAAAATACTTTCATGTCCATAAATCTTCCATCTTCATCACGTAATCAGTGGTAGCCTGAGTGGGCTACCAGTTACAAATTATGGTAGCCTCATGACAAGAAGTGGCAGTCTGTGGGCATGGAACTACTGTTAATTTCGAGCCCTGCATCACAGACCAGTCTGACTATATATACCAAGAGCTTCCCAATGTTTTAACTGTACACAGATCTTTTTCAAGGGCTATGGTAACAGATTGATGCAGTTCAAGACTGCCTGCCAAAGTTTTTTATCACATCACCTTTGGCGATTTGTGCGAGTTTTGTACTGCATCAACCTTTTAACATTAGCCCTTGGAAAAGCACAGTTGAAATGTCTGGAAGTATTAAAATGCTGGTTTGCACAACATGGACTTGTGTGTCTTCAATTTGAACTAAAAGCAATGTACTCATCAAGTCCCAGCATAGACCAAGATACGTCATATAGTTCTACCCTTACCAGTCTGTTCTTTGAGTACTTGCTGATAGGGTGGACATGACACATCATATCGTTCTACCCTTACCAGTCTGCTCTTTGAGTACTTGCTGATAGGGTGGACATGACATGTCATATCGTTCTACCCTCACCAGTCTGCTCTTTGAGTACTTGCTGATAGGGTGGTCATGACACATTTTATCTTTGTGTCTTGCCGCCTAGTCCCAATCTGATTGAAATCTGATGTAGGCAACCTGGATCGATTTCTTTATTTACCTCCTACTTTTATTACTGTGTGTCCTTATTTTGCTCTCTGAGCACCTTGTACATACATCTGACACAATGCCATAGTTCTCATACAAAACGCGGGCACTGTGTGGATTTACTCAACGAATGAGAATGTGTAATCTGCCGAAAGAAACAGTTACAGTTCTTAAGAAGGTTCTGTTCACAGAGAGTGCAAACACAGAGCACAGACAACGGTGTTATCGTTATTGTTTGGTTGTTCTGTTTGTTTAATTTCAAATGAGAGTGTTATATTGTAAGACAGATTCTGGTTGGCTACTCGCAAGTACTGGCAGATTCGGTACAAGAACTCCTCGGCTATAGTATTGCGTCAGATGTACAATTTAGGTACTCACATAACAAAAAAGAACAAACAACAATAACATTAGGAGGAAATCACACCAAGTTCCCTACATCAGATTTTAATCAGATTGGGAGTTCCGACATAAAGGTTTATTTGTGCCTACCCGACTACAGTACCAGTGACATTTTGTTTCATTTATGAACCAAGTTACATACCTACTTCACACCTGACAACCCTACCACCAAATGTACAAAGAAGTTTTTCTGCATCTGTTTCTGTTGAAGTAAGTGGCAAGTTTTTTATTACAACGCCTTTCACCCGGTTCCTGCACAAGAAAACAGAACAAAAGATACAGGTCAGTCAGGTTATCATATACAATATTTAATCAATATGCCAAGCTCTTATACTGTACATCTACATATTTTCACTACTCCAAAACTTTTACAGTTTTCAGCTAGTTCTCAAAGACTAATTTTTACAACTTACCAGCCTGGCACATTGTGTTCATATAAAAGATGGCATTTTAGGCACTACTTATTTTTGCCTTTTTGAATTCCAGTGAAATTAGCGAAAATAAGTTTTTTTAGTAAAAATTTCCAGGTTTATAGTATATGTATTGTTCATACACAAAAATCACTGGTTTTGATTCAAAGAATTGATTTCAAGAGGAAATTATACTGCATTTCAAAATGACAACATTATTATACATAAGAACTCATAAAATTGTACCCTTTAAGTATGAGTGCCATAATGGCGGAAATGAGATAGTGTTGCTGATCACTTTTTGATGTGATTCTGTAAAGAATCCTGCTGTATATACTTGTTGCTGTTAGTCTGGAGTCTGTGTCTATCTTTATGTAAAAACATTATCTCATGAGTGAACCGGTAAAGTAACCCCATATCAGCTGTATAGGACAGACACACACTAGCATATCACATGGAATGATAGCATAGACAAATACTACACTGCCTACTAAATGGTCAACAGAGGGCGCTATTCAACACAAGATTCCCTAGGGTAGTTGTCTGTATATTAGACAACTGGTATCTTTGGGGATCTCTCTGTGTAATAAATCAAAATTATCAGACTGGAATGACAGTTGGGGCTCACTGTGTGGCATTCCAACAACTGGAAAGCTCACGTTAACACTATATATATTTATATATATTTCAACAAGAATGTTTATGGCCTGTGGGTTCATTTTAGACTTAGTCAATTTTCATATGTTACTTATTCAAATGCAACTATAATTTTTTGGGGCAGGATTTTAAATCTACTAGAGAGACATTAAAAGTGTAGATAGCAACTTCAAAGCTGGTGTCTATATTTACATGTATCATTCAAATTTTGCTTCAGGTAAAATCCATTGAATTTCTTCTAAACATCTGCATACATTTTTAGACATTTTTTTTTTTAGTTCACTTATTGTATCATAATCAAAGGACAGGCAAGTATTTTTGCTAATGGTGGCTGTAGTACTAGTAGGTAACATCATTTTACCAGCCTGGGTTCTCTACCAACGTTTTGCTAAAGGTGGCAAGTATCTACACTGTAAGATACGCCCTGTTTTTCACCCCTATCAGGCTTCGATGTGTGCTGGCTGATAGCATGGCATGAATGTCTGTATCTTACAGACTAGCAAGTACAAAGCAGGTAAAACCTACCATGGTTCCCAAACAAAATTAAGACAGATTCTATGCAAACTACGCTATTTTTTAAAACTCTTATTCCTGTTTTGTTACTGGGAATTTATCACTAACCTATAGCGAAAACACAGACTGAAATGTTACTTGCAGTTAATCATGCTTGATTTTCCTGTATCAGAAGTGTAATGGGTCTAACTGATCTAGTATTAAGCAATAAACCTTCAAGAATACCGAAGTGTACATTATCTATTTTCACACACAAGGACAGCACACTTCTATAACACTGAAAGACATGCAAATACATACATGTATACAAGTTCCAAGGACACACTTCATTTTTCAAAGAAAAAAGTGTAAATTTAAAAGGGGGTCCCTGCCAAATAATGTAAACATTACCAGTAGTTCTGTCCCTCTATGATGATATTTGCAAAAAACATACACCAAATTTTGACAAAGTGTATATTAATTAAGTAAGAAAATATATGTGCATGTTGCTTTAACCACTGTCAGTATTTTCTTCTGCAAATCCTTATCCTTTCCAGAAGCGTACATTTACAACTATGTATGTTTTATATATTATAAACAAGTGAAGTTCCAAAAATACAGTAACTCAGTTATGGTCTGATCATCTGTATGTGATGATAAGAATGATCACATCCTCAGTTGGAGGAGGGAGGGGACAGGAGGGGAGAAGGGAGAGCGCTACCTACTGGTGCACTTCTATACAGCACTAGCACTACATGTAAATGATTCTGAAGACATCAAATTTGGAGACAAATGGCAGGTGCATTTCTTGGTTGTGACATAACAACTGCAATAATTTTGTTAGTCTGGATGCCGACATGGTCTCTAAATCATAACGATACCGTATAGGGACTCTAGACTATCATTCTGTCTAAGGCGACAACCTATCAGTTCAATACTACATTGTGTATGATTGTTATGAAATGAGGTTGATATAATTTAATATGCAGCCAGCAAATTCATTCTACACTGGTTATAAACAAGATGATAGAAGCCAGCAAAACTCATTCTTAGATGAGTAGAAACCATCAAACTGCGAAGTCTTACGATCAGCCAAGCAAGTTTATTTCTCTGACAGTATGTTTCAAAATAAGCCCAGGTGAAACCTTTAATCTACCCATGCTGTGCTTTGATTGAAACATAGGTGCTACAACAACCAGGAACCATATTGATTTTAAGATATGTGTAGTCTTAAGAACTGGGGCACAAAAACAGCCCGGCTAACATGAGAAACAGTCCCTGTGGTCTCACTATTCTTATTACATGTATTAGTAGATCAATAATGAAAGGTCATTTTACTAAAGTTTCTGTAAACATGCTTCAGCCCTGAAATGTACATGACAATGAATGGTTTACATAGACAGGATTTGTACTGGAATATTGGGTTTATACTATAGACACACCAGGAAGGAATCCACTTCCCCAAAACTACTCAGACTAATACAAATACTGTTGGAGGTTAGCTAGACTACTAGCAATCAGGACTAAATATTTGGTATATATATATTTACACTGATTGTAACATAATTAGAGATAGAAGTGGTGGACACTAGCCAATAACACAATCATGTGTTATGTAACTCTTACCATGTACAATGTAGTTACCTTTCTGTACAAGACTTGGCAGTTTGCCAGAAGTCCAGCCTCACATCAAATTCACTGAATCTCTTTCAACACTGGCAATGCTATGCAAACCTACTCCCCCCCCCTCTATTCCTATCATTTCTACAGCATACCACTGACTTGCAGCATTCAGTATGCACTTGTATAACTACACCATGTGTTTATGATCATTTAATCGCACACATGTGAATGGCTTCATTAGTTTGATGCATATGATGGGACACACCAGCAGTTTCCATAGCAACAGTGGTTTCCATAACAACCTTAGGATACACAACCATACATAGGTCAGTCAAAAAGAACATAACATACACAGAGAATGCCAAATAATAACATCATTAACAACAATGTTTGTGTTCTGCTGGATTTGACAAAAAAAAAATATCCTCAAACAGGTTATACAAACAATGTTAATTTGAAAACAAATTTTTCAAAAAATTTAATTTGCCTAACCTGGTCAGTTCTTCTGAAGGCATTTCTTTGGAATTTTTCTAACTACACAAAGCAATGTATTCTGTGGCTGGGAAGCAAGTATTTCAGTTGAATTTGACAACAATTTTGATAAAGCAAATATCAGGTACTAACACATGAATACCAAATAGGAAATAGAAGTTAGAGTAGGTGTTATATAACTGCACAGCTCTTGCACATGTACTACATGTCAACACCTACTCAGGGACTCCTGACATATCATGACCTTCAAACCTTCCTACTATATACTATATTTATTTTGGCTTTGAGGAAAATTTGGGGATGTGTCAGATGCAGACAGTACATGGGGAAAGTAGACACTACCTTGTAAATAGCTTATTCCATCCACCCACTGTTTTCACAGCAACTGTTTTGTCGACACCTTCCACAACTGCTCAATAGAAATATGACAACTAGTAAAGTATGTTAGCCAACTGATTTCCATTTCCATGGAAACAGATTTTGCACCTATATGTATGTAAATAAATCTAGTGCCCCCCCCCCCCAAAAAAAATAGAATTCAACTACAAGAAATCTAGTGCCAAAGAAAAAAATTCAGCTAAAATAAATCTAGTGCCAAAAAAACATACGAGTACAGTATAGTGACTGATATAATGTAACAAATAGAACTGTAATTTATGTCCATATCATATGTATCGTATTGACAGTCGGACGCACAGTAATTTCTCACGACACTGGATCAATTTCTCACGACACTGGATTCCGTTATCCTTATTATGCGATGACTCTCAAGGAAATCCATTTTGATCCACAGGGACATGTATTAACTATTATTGCTTAGATTGTTGTTTTCGTTGGGAAAATATCACAGCAATCCTGCTAGTGTAATGTACACACACACTCGTGTTCTTTCCAAAAAGATACTGGAAATATACATTTTGTATTTAAAGTCGAAACGTTATATTTAGGCAAACAATCCATAAGATACTACATGTCCCTGTTTTGAACACAACTTGTACATGTACTACCACACAAAATACATGTACATGTAGTTGGTCTTTCATTAGAGAGCACACATATACTAGCCAGCGTTACCTAAGCTATGACAAGACATCCACACACAGCAATATCCTTGTGATGCATCAAAATTTGCTCTTCCTATTACACGACTAAACTGGACGACTCGCCAGGTAAAAAAAAGAGGTTTTTTTTAACCTTTTTAAGGTTTTTCACTCACAGCATGACATTTTGGCTTATTCCGAAGGTACATTGCTGATAGTCATGGATTTTACAAGTACATTTGTATTGTAAGACCAAGTTGATGGATTGTGTTTTCTAAGAATACTAGGAATTAGTAAAAGTTCTCCCAAGTTGAGTTGTGTGTTTTATAAGAATACTAGCAATTAGTAACAGGTCTTCGTAGTTGAGGAGTTGTGTGTTTTATAGTAAATACTAGCAATTAGTATAAGGTCTTCCAAGTTGAGTTGTGTGTTTTATAAGAATACTAGCAATTAGTAACAGGTCTTCCAAATTGATGGGTTATGCGTTTTATAATAATAACAGCAATTAGTAACAGGTCTTCCTTACAATTACATGTGTACTACACTGTACAATCTGCCAACCAAAGACATTGGCATATGGGAATGGTATGATGTCTAACATGCATGTCCACAATCCATGGCATTTATTAAACATTGTATCCTATCATTTGAATTGACTAAATTATCTCATCCATGCAAAGGATCTACAATTTCTTGTATCATATCGACAACTAAAAGATCTCCATCTACAATTTCTTGTACCATATTGACAACTAAATCCATGCGAATATACATTTTTTTGTTTCCGATCGGATACATTGACTAAATGTGGATGAGACAGCAACTCAGTTAGATTCTAAGAATTAAAAGACTTGCCAACAGCAATGTCTTTATTCTACGTCAACAAAGTGATGTCGTGATTTGTCGGTAGGTAAAGCTTAGCGTAACAATGATATGAAGTGGTAATGTGTGGGCTGGCACTGCGTGTATGTCTTGAATGTCAAAGGAGATCCATAGCGAGATTCGTAGGCAAGTCATGTTTAAATCATCTCTGCAAATATCAGTGGCAAATAAACATTTTGAGCCACTTCATCAGGTCCTTGTCTCGTCTTCATTACCATAGAGACCAATAATTTATTATTCCCAATATTTTTCTTTGTTCAGCCAAGGAAAATATGAGTGACCTGGGGTGGGGGGGTGGGGGGTTGTCATTTAAAGTCACTAGACATGTAGTGACAACCCTTAGGTTTATATATTAGGAGTATATATTCCATATTTCTTGTTGAACCTGGCATGTGCATGGTATAATTGTAGTAATACAGCAGTTATAACATCCACAAATGCTTGAGATTTACACCTCTTAACCCCTTTTTATTATGTATGAAAAATAACATCCGACATATATGTATCTAAGAAATATCAAAAACTATCTGTGGTTGTACATTCACCGAAATCATTTTTTTGGAGGCAGGGTTACATAAATTTTCTAAGCCGATGTTTCCTATTATCAGTGAATCTGTTATTTTACGGCAAAATCTTTTAGGCTAAATTAAAATCTTTGAAATGAAAAAACAATTTCTATACCCTTGTATTTAAAATGATAAAACAGATCAAAGTCTAGACACTATTGATTCCATAGACTCAAAATATGATAGGAGTGCAATGTGTGATTATGTGAATGATATACAGACTGATTTTCAGAATAAATTTTCAAAATAATTTCGTCAACGTACTAGCACTGATTTTGTGAATGAGTGCAAAAGTTGTGTACATTACATTACAATTTATTATCGACCACATGGTCCTGGTCATGTCTTGTTTTTGTCTTTCTGGCTGATACAGATGTTACAGCTTAACCAGGCAGTGTTTGCCAGTAGACTGTAAGTAACATATACATGGCTGTACTATCAGAGTTGATCATTTTGCAAATTAAAGGTTGTTGCTTTACTTGATAAGACAACAACACTTTTAATGACTGAATCAACACAAACAAAACTCTTTCTTCAATGCACAACCTAGTCTGTAAGGTACGCCATGACGGGGTGTCCTCAAACATCAAGCAACCCCTAAGGCCGGTGAGGGCGAAACGTCACGACGTATCTTACAGTCTATGCACAACCCTGCTGAGTTTAGCAATAAAGTGATTTTGTCTTTGACCAAAACAACAATGTTGATCATTACATGTACATATTATGTAGTTTCATGAACACTCCTACTGCTTTTACATGTAGCTGTAAGTGTATCTACATGTATTTTTCTTTCATCTCACATTTTCTTGGGGAAAAATTTGCTAAACTATCAACTTCTGCTATTTATAGCTAACCTTAAATCTTTGTCATTTTCAGCCAACAATCATATCCTTCAAATCTAACTAAAATGATATAAATTGGGCTAAAATGATATAAATAGGATAAAAGTGAAGCATTTAGACGAGAAATGAGGAGTGCAATTTACATGTATGACTCCAGTAAATACATGTAATGTCGCAGAATGTCTGGCATAGTTTCAGCCTAGAGTCAAGGCTTAGATTATGTTAGACTGTAAGATACTTGCCTGTTGTTCACCCCTATCAGGCTTCTAAACCATGCCACGAGTGCTGGCTGATGGCTTGGCACAAATGTCATATCTTACAGACTATGTTTGTATGTATTCTGTATGGGAAATGTCCATGGTTCCTGTGTCACATGACATGCTTACTGTCACATGACTTACTTGTTGGTAAGTCAGGGGTGAACAAATCCACTGGTCCTGGGTCTGGGACTAGTGATTTTTTTGCATGGATCACATAAATTTTACCTTGTCTATTCCACCGGACCAATACCTTACTGTTAATAACTGTGTTAAAAAGTCATCTGAATATACAGATTCATAAGTAAGATTTTAATGTTTCACATTAGCAGGACCTGGGACCACTAATTCTTTCAGCAGGACCACTGGATTTTTTAAGGCACTGGTCCAGGGACCACCAGTTCACAAAATGATTTGTTCACCCCTGCGGAATGTACAATCATGATAAATACAATGTAGATCCTTTCCTATGCTGACAACATGTCTGAAGACTGGTACAATGCATTTACTAAATTGTACTCCATGTCAGTGAAAATGAATCGTTCAAATCATGGTGACCTGTGATGTCAGTCACTAGTACTGTGGTTGGGCAATTTCTTCTGACTTTGTACCTCTAGAAGCAATGATACATATTGCTTTTCCCTGTTGTGTTGTTTCCTGTTTTAATAGCACATAAAATCAAGATAACATATGTCCCTGTACATGGATTGTGGAGAGGAAATAACTTTCTTTTATCAATTTCACACAGGGACATTCTATTCTAAGGCTGTCTATCACAGTATTTTCAGAATCACAAAATGGTTGCTATAGCAACGTTAAGGTTCATACTGACAAATTTAACATATTTTGCCCCAGATCCCAAAATGACAAACTATACTAATATTCAGATTTAAACATGTACAATCTTCATTACATGTACTTTATCAAATGACAGCCTATATCACTAGCCAAATATTACTGTTATTTTCATCTAAAGATTGTGTTAAAACTGAAGCCTACGCACAAATTAATCTTCCTCCCCTGACCAAACCTTATCTACAATGAAATGAAGGCAGAAGCATAATATCAATAACACAAAAATGTCTTTAAAAACATTGTATGGATTCCATGTGGGATTACTTGTCCTTTAGTGTGTATTACAAGACATCGACACAAAATGTGGACAGATTTGCCTTCCCACGTTTTTGATAATTTGAGCCAAATGCCTCTAACTTCCATATTGCATTTCATTCCATAGTCCACCCACAGTGTAAAACTTACACTACCCACTGTATTCTTGCTGAAAAGCATGACCAATATAATTAAAGGTCTATGGTATAACATGTAAATTGTAAATTTCAAGACCTCATACATTGTATTGTAACTGAGCTAGGGCAACCCTTTTTATTTCAAGGTTTCTCATCGGAACACCTTGTGGCAGGTTGATTATAATAAAAAAAATGTTTTAACTGTCCTGAAATGTATTACAAGGTAAATTAGAAAAAAAAAATAGAAAAAGGGAGCAAAACTAATATTTGTATAGAATAATCTTATGGTGTGCATGTACATGATTCTGTAAGAAGACATTCATGTCACACTATCAGCTAATACTGGCAGATAGAGATGAACAACATGACATATCTTACAGTCTAGTACATGTTGGTGATGCTATCAATTCAAAATTGTACTTTTTACAGTCAAATTAATCGAAACAACTGAAAACTAAACCACTAAAACTAAACCAGTGAATGAAACTCCTGGACCGACATACTACAGAGACTCGTGTCAGTAGGTATGGCTTTGATACAGAACTGAAAACTAACCACTGAAACTAAATCAGTAGGCCCTGCTAAAGAGGTAGTCTAGTTCCAATACGGTACCATTACCATTTACACCTCCACTCACAGTATAGTCAAAGTTGTTAATTAATCACAAAATTCTAACCAATAACACAGTCCCTCATAAAGTTACATGTACATGCACACTTAAAAAATCAGTATTTATTGGGGGCAGTTATGTAATGTCCAAAATATGGTATATTCAGCTCAGGATGCTACTTATACACTGTTATGTCACTATAACAGTAGGGGTGCATTGATTGGATGAACAACTTTTTGTGCTGATTGAGGGACTTTGACCAGACGTGGGGTTTAGTTAGAAACCAATGTCCATGTTGGCATCCAGACTACTACAGAGGTGTCTAATAGGGAGGACATAGCTACATGGATTGTGGTTAGCCACACATTCTATTAAACACTGTGGTTCCATTGTCCAATGTGTAATTAATGACTTAAGTTTGACAACGCTTAAACAAAATACAATTCTATCCAGTCCACTTTATAGCTCCAAGCCAATGCAAGACCTGGACCTCTCTCTTATTTAGTGTGACCCCCAACTATTTCTCAACCCTAGATAATTACCATGTGAATTGGTCAAGGACTCATACAGGAGCCTAAAATCTTGAATGTGAATTGGCTCTACTTGTTAGCATTATTGAACACAAGCTTGGGATACAATGGTTGGTACCCGCACATTCAAATTTGGTAGTAGTGCCATTTTTCACACAAGGCTAAATGACATTCACATTAGGGGGATACTGTACCTCGACTTTTAATACATTACTTATGATCAATCCTATCCTACCTTCAAAATTGAATAGATGTAAACTAGATAATGAATCCTGTAATAACAATGGCCTAATTTTGAATAGATTTATTGGTTTACTGTACAGTTATACTACAGTATTTTGAGAACTTGTTGATGTGATTAATCGGGTAACGACCACCAAATGGAACTGCTATTGTGACAAGCTGAATACGGATTTGGAATCAACCATTCAAATTTAAAACTCTGCCATAAAAACAGTGGCATTCATGCTCCTGAACCAGTCAAATTGGCTGGTCAAGATTTAGATTACCAAAGAATTCAAAATGAGATGTGATTGCTTTCAGTTGTGGCCCTCTGAAGCCAGATGCACAAGATGTATCAAGCTGCAATTTAAATTCAGATAGGCAGCCATATTATCCTGTATTAAACCAGATTTCATACTGCTCAGCTTCATTTGTAGGTATCAATTATTACAGTTTTCACAAATTACGGTAACACGGCAAGTGTCTTAAAAATACAGTTCTAGACTACATGTAACATACAGTTGACATGTGCAAAAAGTGTGCTGCAAAACCCTTTTGTATGCCCAACCTAAACACAGGGCTCAAACTTAGAAGGCCTGGCAGACCTGTCAGGCCAACTTAGCAGTAGTCCAGTACAAATAGCCTACTAGTGCTACACATCTTACCTAGACTACCAAATTTATAAGGTGATAGTCTGTTAGATCAATGGAAATCGCTAGAAAAGGATTTTTGTTGCTGGAACAGTTGATTTGACTAAATCTGATTACTAAACCTAGGTATAGGTACGGGTTAAATTCAAGCTCTGAGTAGTCAAATTTATTGTACTGCTAAACAACAAATGTCCCTCCCCCTTCCTTCCCAACATTCTATCCTAGGAATTAGATTAAATCAAGAGCAAGGGGTGGTGGTGGTGTTGGAGTAGATACTAGCCCACTGTGATCACATTTGGGGCATTATTCAATCAAAGTGTTAACAAGTGTGGCACCTAAAAAATACATGATTATTGACCTGCTTGCCAAAGTGTCTCACATTTACTTATATGTATGCTAGAGGTTAAGAAAAATAAATTTCCTGAAACAGCTGGTTGCTGTGGTGGGATTGTTGGTTTTATATCATTACCTCCATTTTGTTCTCTACTCTCTTTACACTGCTCTAAAAGCCATCATTTTGTTGCCCTGGAAACAACGAAGATATAAGGACAGATGATGACAGCATGGTATGGTTGCCAGTGGCAACATATCAATTAACGCCATTATGTCAATACATCTCTACAAACACAATCTGTCAGTTTATCAGAAATCAGAAATCCACATTATGCACAAAATTTTACCTGTGAACAAAAATTCCAGAAGAAAATAACAATAATTCAACCACAACAGATTCTTGTCAAATAGAGATATACAGAAGCAAACTGAGAATTAAAGCTCTAGTAACTAAAGAGATTTTAAAAAAAAATTTGGTGTTATTTTTTACTTAAACATTTGTGTTATGCTTGCTATATATAGTGTGTATATGATGACCTACATGTACAAGTGATAAACTTTAGCATCTGACAAAATTTAGAATTTGTTGATAAATGACAAGGTGCAGATTTGAAACTATTCATTTTATTGTTTACACAAGGACATCAATCCATACACAGTACCACTGATGACTAGGAGACGAGCAACTCTGCAAATTACAATTATCAAACACTTTCTATGAATGGTGTGTAGTTTTCAACTGGCAAAAAAAAACCCGAGAATTAGTCAGAGAAAGTTGTATGTACTGAAACATCTTTTGTCTGAATAAGGCAATGATTCACGATGGATGGAAGCCAACCAAAACAGACTCTTACCATCTCTAAGCATTCTACGACATGTTAATCCTGTCAGACCTATGAACTAAATGATGCTACGTGTCTGAGCATACGTGCATTCGGTACTTTACTAACATTGCTGTCATTGTATGGTTGCCAAAAACGATAACTATATTGTCTATAAACATCACTATATATCATTATTAACAATACCGTTCACACTGACTGAAATAAGTACAAGGACGATACTGCCATAACATTCTACAAGCAGTTTTACCTTGAAACAAATCTACCATCTAACCAATAGAAAAACAACCTCAGCATAGCCCTGACCTATATACCTAACAGAACTTTCATGATCAAATAATCAACGTGCAAATATGACTTTAAACAAATTACCATACCTTGGAACATTTTTCTGTGTTATTATTGTGAAGAAATGAAGAATTACAACATGTATCTAATCTTGATATAATTTTACTCATACATATGTCCAAAAACTGAGTAACCGATAGCGTCATATTTACACAAACTCTATTTTGTATGAACGACTAGATGACAAGTTTTCTACACTCCAAAAAGTTGTTTGTGATAAAATGCCATGACCAAACAGAAACTGTGCACGTGCATTGACTATTGTCACTTGCAAGTGAAACAACACAAGTCATGCTTCAAGTGAAACAAAAATAGCAGGAAAAAAGTATAATAGATCTGGTCTGTTTCCCTTTGATGCACTGTAAAATTTGTCCATTTTGTGAACATAATTTGGGAAAATATACACACCCATGACAGTCAATTTATAGCTCAGAGACTTATTCTTGTGTGTACAATCTCAACAATCTCTCTGCACCAACAACTTCTTGTCACCAAGACAAGTCTTTGGCTACATTGGGCACTACGCTATTGATTGTTATTTCATGGAGTCATAGAATTCTCACTCTGGTGACATCTTGAACAGATCATATACAGATGGCTAACAAAATTAGTACATGCTACAAAGGCACCATATTCTAGTCCAAACTCACATTACAGAATATTCTTACCATCTTCAGCGTAAATCTCAGATTGTAACATGGTAAATTTTCGACAGAAAGATTAAGTATCATCAGATAGAGGTATTCAAAGATGAAGTATTCAAACTTACAATACATGTATATACAAAATAGCGCCAATGGTGTTGTAGCACAACTGTACATTTTTACAAATGTTTAGCCATATGGTGATCCATGCTAGATAGAGGTATTTATTTATTGAATGATTATTGCCATTAATATTATTAATCAGCCCTGCTGTTATCTTTGCAATACACACACAATCATTTGGCTGTTGCTATGGGTGTTGTCATGTTGCTAGACATATTTGCATACATTTTTGGAATATTTGTTCACTTGTCTATGAATCCTTGATGTTATCTTTGCGATATACATTATGACTGTTGCTATGGGTGTGGTCTTGTTGCTAGGTATATTTGCAGACTTGGCCTCCATTTTACTAAGTCAGGTTAAGGTCATGAAATTAAGTGATGTGCATATGCCTCACATAGTAAAAACAAAGACATGATTAAAATATCACTTGAAATGTTTTATTCAAAAAGCAATGAAAACAATCCAAATTTGGCACTTTCAAGGTCAAAGGTCAAAAGGTCAGGGTCTTATAAGAAAACTCACATTTGATAATATGGGTGTAGGCACTTGAATGGAGTCGCTACATATTATACCTCCAAAGTTATCATGCATATTGTGAAATTTAACAACCATATTTGATTCGGTCATAAAACAAAGTGACATACATACATGTATGTCTCACATAGCATGTTACATGTACCTTTACGCAAGATTTTGCTGAAATCAGTTGGTGCATATCAGTAGGAGGGTGAATGCACAGATGGATCTGGGTAGTGCCTACTGGGGTTTAAAAAGCCTTTTATATCATTATACTACAATGTATATGAAGCACATTTAATCTGTTTTTAATATTGACAAGTCTCTGACACTGTTTCAGAGATGTCAAGCATTAACAAAAGGTAAAAACTCCTGTATGTGGTGTGAAATTATAGCCAAGTACACAATGATTACTTGGTACATTGGATAATCCACATTTACTATAGCATTCAAGATAGCGCCATAACAAACTATTGTATTTTAGCAAAGCTATGGGGTTTAAGAATGCATGAATCTTGGCCAAGTTAAGGGGTTTAAAATGCATAAATCCTAAGTATTCATGTATTCATAAAGGGGTTTCTAAGAATGTTTAAATCTTATCGGTGAGGTTTCAGAATGCATATCCACAGAGACAGACAGGCAAACTATATACAGACACATACAGACAGACAGACAGACAGACAGACACACAGAGACAGACACCACACCATGCCTATAGCACTACTGAACCTTATCAGTTCAGTTATGCTAAATAATGAAAATGCCAGAAGGTGATACATTTAACCTGCTGATACTTTGCCATTTCTACATTTACAAATCTTGTGTATTATAGTTGTCTTTGAAGCAGTGAACTTCTCCAGGTTTTATTGAATCAGTAAATAGCCTGTATACGTTACAATTCAATAAATACTGAAAACATATAGTGTAAGAGTGATATTAAACCAAGTATAACTAGAAAAATTGCATGAGAATTTTTTAGGGTTTGATTTGGACACTGAGAACACAGGCCAATGTTGGTTTGACAAGGTCTTCGAACAGTGTACACATTATATACACTGCTAGCTGCTTGATGAGTTACTTCACTTGGTGACCTTTCAATGCTCTTTTGCTATTTAATTACAAGTGAGAACTGAAAGGTGATTGGATGTCCAAGTCCTGATATCTGATTGGTGGTTACGTTCAATCAACTGCATGAGGAGAATGCAGTATCATTCCTTGAAAATGTGGAAGTTTGCTGCATTGATAAACACATTTATACAACCACAATGGAATAGGAATGAGTAACAAGTATCGTTAGCATTCTTGTTTTACGACCTAACGATTTTGGATACTTTTGCACTTTTTTTTGACACAGGATTGCAGATTTGTGATTTGTTTCATTCATGTATGATGTAGTGCAGTTTGTTCTTCCACCTTTCTTTCTACATCAACAAATTTGGAGTTTCAATTCCATTATTCAAGGCCACATCAAAATTACAGCAAGATGGTGGCAAAGCAATCTGTAGTTTAACACGAAATGGACACTAAACAGTGCTTGTAGGAGTGACAGATTTATCACCAAGAAAGCACTTCTATTTTCAATAAAACAACCACATTTTATAGTCTGCACATGGTGTAAGGGTACGATGTCTTCTATCAGTTCAGGTTTCATTTTTGAAATAAAAAGAAGTACCAAACCAGTTTTGTGATCAGCTCAGCTTTCATAGTTTGATATAATACAAAACCTAGATGATCAAAACTACACAATAAATTCCTCTAAAATTCATAGTCACCTTTATGAATATTTTCATGACTTTGATTTTAAAATGCTCATCGTTTGAACAAGTCAGCTATGAAAAGGCTTAATTCTGCTAGAGTATGTCAACTCAGCTTGCCAGATACAACAAAAATGTTATGGCTAAAAACCAGCTTGACAAAATTTTCCTTTTTTTCTCTAAATTTGTACTCATTTCATTTTCTTCTCTTTTTTTTGGAGGGAACGACTTATAGAAGTAATCCTTCTTTTCCCCAAGAAATTAACGTCACTTTGACTAACATTATGTAAGATATGCATTTTTCAGTCTTGACAAAATATAATTTTATGTCGCACTCTTTCCCTTTATTTTACCTTCACTAATACACATAAAGCCTGTCCATGAAATGGTGCCACATTGCAAATGGTGCCACATTGCAAATACGCAATCATGTTTAGCCAAGTTTTTCACTGAAGCAGAATCAAAATACCTACATGTACATGTACTAAGCTGGAGACCATGCGTTTGTTCAGTGACGGCTCCATTTATCACAAACATGCTGTGGACGACCTTTAACTACTGTGTAAGCATAGAAATGAAGACAAGGTCATTACAAATTTTCATTTCAATCCTAACCTGGGTTCAATTCAAATTTTTTTGACATTTTTGTGTAAATCAATGTCAATGTTTTCACGGATAATGACTACAAATCATAGTGACACCCTCCTCATACATAACTTGTATCCATTTCAACTGAAAATGACATTCTAAAGCTACCACAGAGAGATACATGTATATATAATACTAATTAGCTATGATACAAATCTATCGGTGACACACATTTAGCTTTACTCTCCTTAACCCATCCAAACCCTGTCTTTTTACATATTGTACATGTTATACATTAATGAATGTCATGCCGTGCAAACTCTGTTGGATGGCTGAATTACTATTTCAGCAATTATCTGAGGTTTTCAGTTTTGTAATCTAGATTTTTCCTAGAATCCAAATTAATGGAAACGGGAAATCTGACAATTTACGACTGGCTATAAATCTCTAACAATACATTGGAATGATAACCTCAGCAGAACAAGCAACAGAATTGCACCCATGAAAATTTCACTTTTTTGACCGACATGATAGACATACCAATACAGTGCTGAGCAATTTGCATGTTTTTCATTATATTTTTATAATCTGGTTTGTTTTTTTATAGATTGTTAATCAGTGTAGTAATTGTTGCATAAAAAAATGACATTTCAATTATTATAATTAGGATCTAAACTGCTGTAACAGCTTCAGAGAAAATACAAGCACCTGGATGTCACGCAATCTAGGTAATACAGAGTTGAAGAATACATAAACCGACATAAACAGGAAAGGGTTGCTAAGGTTAAACAACCGACCTTGTTTTTTTTTAAATCACCATCCCAGATTACATAGCATCAAATAATCTATATGCTAAAATAATCTCTTTGCCTACGACACAACAAAAATGCTTTTCAATCTGACAAATTAAAATACGTCAGATCAAGTGTGGACTATACAGTATATTATGAAACGTCCTTCCAGTACACACTGTAGGAAACATCTATAATGTGAATCAATTAAGATGTGAGTATACGGAGACTAACCTTTTCTCCGTGCAAGAATCCACATCACAACACCCAAATATGAATTCAACATTTTAACAGCAAACAGTACACAAGTATAATCATTCTAATAGCCATACCTGCCACCTCTGTACATTTCTAGTCTTGTTTATGGATGAAAATGATGATGAAAACACGGAAAATTTATGTAAATGTAAACAGAATCTGCACGACACAAGCACTATGGATGAAGATGGCCTGGTGTGAACAGCGCCCCCACGAGTTAATAATTGGCCAGCTTGAGAGAGAGAATTAGTGACGTGCGATCTGTTTGTTGTACATTTTCATATTCGAAGCACTGTCACTATTGTATCTACTCATAAACTGGGATTTTGGAACAGATGTGTAGGTGTTTATATTTTAGTGGTGATCGTTTACATACATTGATACTTCTATCATTGTATGTAACAATGAACAGCTGTACCAAAATGTGTGTATTAACAAAATAATTGTACATTAAAACAAATCATTTCATAAACATTGAAACAAGGTGTAGTTTTAATTATTTATCAAGACAAACTGTCCTTTGCATATATTAATATTTTAACACATGAAATTTTATCAAGTAAACTGAACAAAGACATCTTTAAAAAGTTTTAAAAAGTTCTTTTTTGCTGTAATTTTCTTAGAGATAAAAAAAAAAACATTTCCAGTATTAATGAGATTTCATTCATATTGAAATCTTTCCATCAAATTTCTGAAAAATTTGAAAAAACAACAATATACCTGGAAAGAAAGTTTTGTAGAACATAAACAAAACCTAGCTATAACCAGTGTGTAAAAATGTCATGAATTCATATCATGTTCATTTCAAAGGGCTCAAATTTATCACACAGACTTGGTAGTCAAGATATATAATATAGTATACTTATATATACAAGTGAACTGTTTCAGAACTTACACTAGTTCTCTATTCATTTCCATTGGTCTTACACTAACAGAACTACCATTTTATAAATTTGGTAGTCAATAACCCTTGGACTACTGCTAAGCTCTACTTCTGAAACTTGTTCAAAATGGTTACGGAAAAGAGAGGTTTTGGGGCATTGATAGGGATGGGGTTTGCAACCAGTTGAAGCTCCACTCACATAAACTGTATGGAATAATGAATGACCTCTGACCTCTGACCTCTAACCTCAGGATGTCTCATATCTCAAACTGAGTGATAGAACAGAGATGTCTTTACTAATTTATGTGTCCAGGGTTATCCGAGTGCACTCCGTTCACTTCCTATTCCCTGTAACAACTAAAACTAAAAGTACAGCTCAACTTTCTATGCTTAGGTCAGATTTTAGCCAAGTGAATTGTTTTACATACAGTTTCCTGTTGATTTCTATTGGTCTACCAGGCTACCACCTCATAAATTTGGTGGTCTAGACACGGGGTTTAGAATTCTAAGTACTCCTCAACTATTGCTAATTTCAAGCCTGAAAAGGACTCAATGGAGAGAAAGATTCAGTAATTACATTGTGCAGTAACAGATGAAATGAGAAAATACCAAGATACAAACACTTGTTTGGTTTCTGTCAGAAGAGGCAGATATTCTTGAATTTGATGTCCCATCTTGAGTTCTACAACTACATTTCAGAAATGAAACCATAACCTTAAGAGACATATGATGAAAATAGACAGTATGACAGATTTACAGACAGTTGTCAGTAAAAATATAAAAGATTAGAGAATTATAAGAATGAGTCATTACAATCTAATAAAGTACATCTCAGTCAACGCTTTAATGACAGATAATAATTTACTATATTATTAAGGCATCATTACTACTAAAGAAAATGTAATCAAAAATTGATTTCAACGTCTTGCAGTAATAAACAGGAAGTTACGTTTCTACACAAGATCTCAACAAGTAATTCCCTTCCTGTATTGAAAACATCCCATTGGACGACTGTTATTTTAATGTACAATAATAACACATCAAAGGTACGAGGGCAAAAAGGCTGATTCTTACAATTCCCACTCCAAACTATTAACATATGACTCATCCTTGGGCAAGTTCTGTGCAGCATTTGCCCTGAGAAAATAATGAGTATTATGATAAATTTGAATAAAATAAAATGTGTTGTTATGTAAATTAGGGGGATATTGTTTACAAGAAGCCATGGTTGAAGAAACTTAATTGAGCTTGGTAATGGCCTGGAGAAAACCTTGTGAGGGTACTTTGTAACATGAATAACAGGAGTGTTGTCATTTCTGAGTAAAACGATCCCCATCCCAGTAGATGTTATGAGTATATCCTTTTTCCTGAAATTCCTAACCCTAGCCAAAACTCCAGCACAATCGATAAGACTACAGTGACCGAGTCTGAGATACATCCTCTGTTATGGTTGTCAAATCTTGTTTTGCTATAACACATCAAATCCCTCATGTAAATTACAGTTGTGATTAATTACAGTGAAATATTGACACGACAGAAAACAACACATCATTCTTCATTTGTAAACCAAGATCTGATATACTAGGATTGTTGCTATGATACCATACAAGATTCAGTTAGGCTTAGGATGTCATGATGCAAATTTTACATCCAGGGTGAAGTACTGCCACAAAGCAATGCAAAGGAACTATATTTGTAAATTCACCTTGACCTAGTCTAACCTATAGTACTGTAATGACCTACCTAATACTCTGCTACTACCATGGTACTATATCACTATGGCTTCATGGACAATGGCCACTATAAATATTAAGTCTAGGTCACTTGTAGGCAAGCCATTTCATGGCGGTGGTGAAATTTTAGTCAGACTATGTGAACCCCACCCACAGAGACACATCGGACAATGTGAACACCACACTTCAACCCTTCCAATCCTGTTATTTGCTCCCCCTCCCCTTGACTCCAAATACAGATCCTCCCTCACAATAAGCAATCAGTCGACACAAATACTACAAGATTTGTATAGTAAACCAGGGAACACTCTTCCCTTTCGCTAAGATACCCCCCTGACTGTTCTTTAACAAACCTATTTCTATAGTACCGCTTTCAACAAAGTCGAACATTGAGTCATCGTGTCATGTCAGAAACTAGGTCACACCATCACGGCAGCAAATCAAGAAGTATGCTGAACACACCGAATTCAGTGCAATTTTTTGTACCCACGCTACCTGACTTACTCTTATTGACATGTACACTCGCATGCTCAGTCAAGACATCTATTCACTATTTGTCCGATATACATGTTTGTTTCAAATATATCAACAACTTAATAAACCAAAGCACATGTACATGTACACAGTACATGTATATCACACGTACACATGGTCTGCAGCATCTGCTGTGAAAATATCATATTGGACAGATTCTCCTATCTGTATTTTTTTAAATCTATATTACAAGAACAGTTCTATGATTAGCAATGCTACAAACAGCTGTACCCAACAGCAACCAAATGTTCAAGATCACAGATTCGCCTTGGCATTCAAATCTTGTAATAGTCTTTGAGATCCTAAAGATAGACTGCAATTCAGATTGCTGCTTAGATTATGACAACAATCACTGTAGAGATCAAATCATCTTCACACGTAATGGACATTTGCTGTCATGTACTGGCAAAATAAAATAATTTTGTCACTGTTTCCCAATTGCCTGTACAAACATCCACATCATGATCTAACATTTTAGTGTGACTATACACTATACAAACAGTATCAACTATGCAAATCAGTCATATATCTGTGAAAAAGACCAAAACAATCACTGCAATGACATTTTGTCATTTGTCCCTAAAATATCAGAATATTAAAGATTTTATAGCAAGACTGATGGACATTGGACTAAAGGTTTTGTATATGTAGTATACCACAGCTTATTTTAAACAAGATAAAAGATGAAGAAAACCATGACGATATCGTTAGAAAACAGGACTAGATTGATAAGATGAATGAGATGTTATCTGATGTGAATCTGTTGTCACATGGACCAAGTATTGATCAGGTGTGCTAATTGCATCATGGCTCTTTTTTTTTATATCGGCAATTTAAAGGGACATGCCAAGATCAGTTACGTCTGTTCGAGATGCCAACCATGTAACTTGTAGATCTGTACATTTTGAAAAGATGACTTGAAGTTGAGACTCAGAGAATGTCCTATTGTATGAGAAGTGTATTCACCCCTCTCTTCTTTGCTATGCCTATTGCACAATAAGCCAATCATTACCTACATATCATTTGACAGATATACAAAACATTTTTAATTACTATTTGTTTTGGTTTATCTGTTTTTACCCTAAAAATCCTGATACCATCAGTGATTCTTACACTAGTAATCACTACTGGCATAATAACCTAAACGATACCTTGTCTACATGGTATGTAGCTGTCATTAAAAAAAAAGGACACTTTTCTTCCATTACGACAGTTTTTGGCTGAAACAGGGTGCAGATCTGGGGCCAGTAGACAGTCTTCACGTGGGGGGAGACTTGGTAGACATACCACTGTCTGGGTCAATATAATTCCACAGTCTCAAAGAAGGTGATCTTTGACCTTCTAATGGTACATTGAGGTCAACGGGTCAACGTGGTGGTGACCGCTTTACTGTAATCCTTCAAACTTTCGTTATGACTTTTTTCCAACACTTTCCACAAAAACATTTTTGTTTTACTATTTCTGGGTAGTGGTTAAATGAAAATAGTTATTATCAGTAACGAAGCTGAAGCCAGAAATTGCTTTGTAAAAAAGGGCGGTCAAAAGATAATATTGCTCTGTACTGGTGGATGTGTTTAAACCAAGACCATGATGTTGAACAATGGTGAAACCAGTTGTGTAACAGGATTCACAGCCCACATACAAATACAGTAGCTACTAGGTCACACCATAGACAGTGGTCACACAAAGCATCTACATGTACGCAATGATATGGCCCGCATATATACTAGTAATTCCATGAATCAGAGAAGTCTTTTACGTGACTATCAAATTAACTCATTCCCCTCGAAATCGCACGCCTACAACGAGCAGGAGAGGGCATACTAGTATTGAAATAACTGGCCCAAACACCTCACACCAACAAAAAGCCAGTTTATTCTCCTAGCAAAGAACTATGTCAACTTTGTGGCGATTACAAAACAGACAGCCCTGACTGTTCAAACACAGTTTCACTTGAATCTAACTTCCAATTTCAAGTAGGCACCTAACATGACCCAGCAATAGCTTCAGCCAGTCAATGGTCTGTTATTGCCTTCCTAACTCAGCTCAGTTAACAAGTCTGACATGCAACCTGAATTGTCTAAATTGTGATCAACAATCCACCTTTTGTACCACTAAAAAGCCAAACTGCTCCATTTTCCATTGATTAAACTCATTCAGTAGCAATTAGTATCATTATGAGACCACAGACTACAGGTTTCAAACTTCCAACAAAATCCCATTCCGCCAGTTGAAATGCTTTCATTGCCAACCAACCATTTCTTCAATTGCAGACACTCGTTGCTTGCAAACAAAGCATTTATAGTGTATCTTAAAGTATCGGAACTCCATTACAATCAGATCATTTCTGATGCTTATTCTTCATGCATTACTACACATGTACAGTGTATCACAGATTAGAAAGACAAAGACTTGCTCTTTATTTAAATCCCAAAATAACTGACCTTTGACCTCAAAACTTCAAAAGCTTGTACACATTCTTGCACAACAAACTTCCCTATTATAAAGTACTAAACTAAAAATAACACTTCCTTCCCCTCCTTCCTAATCCTGCTATACTGCTATTTTCAGATAAAACATGATATTTAAGACATGAATATATACTGACCTCAAGGTGACAACAGTCCTAAACAGGCTATGAATAGCTTATAAAGTCTAGTATTAAAGGATATCTAACATCGCTAACTCCATGCTTTCCCGTCCATACACACACCCACGTCCCGGTAAAGCATGGCTTCCCTGTTGCATAATAACCAGGAGCTATATATTATATATAATAATGACAAAGACGGAAGTGTACAATACAGCCGAAATTTTCAGGTAACAATTTTCAAGTTTGTGTTTGGAACAAATATTTAATTAAATCAATACTATGGTTTACCATATGTTTTCATTTGGTGTAATTATATATCTTAACAAGTATAATAATAATGAACAGAAAGAATTGTTCTTTTACAGCATTTTGTGCAAGTATTAAACATGAACTTGATGAAGTTCACACCACATTTGGGTTGTATGCTATCCATCTCTACTATATGTAGAAACAGTACAAATATGGCTTGAATTTCTGACAATACTCACCTTCAAGTAGGCTGCTTTGAACAATGTTTACTCAAGTCAGGAAAGGGACATGTCATGTTCACTTAATATTACTGAATGCAATCTCTCTCAATAATACAGACTCCCTCTCCCCTACCACAGACAACCTCTCTCCCCTACCCCTACCACAGACTCCTCCCCCTACCCCTACCACAGATTACCTCTCCCTCTACTACAGACTCCTCCTCCATTCAAATAACTTCAAAAATGAAATTACGTATGATCTACAAGCAAGGAAAGGGTTTCTGGGGCTCAAGAATTGACTTTTAAAATTATTTCCAGTAATCTTTTTGTACACCAACTAATACTATGTGTAACACATTAACAATGAACCATAGTGTGTAACCCAGCTTTCTAGCTTAAAAATGTCCTTCTCCAGAACGGTTTTGCTGTACAAGATAGCCAAGTCTCTAGGCTAAAATCAACCCAGTGATCTAGCTTTCCAAACATCCGATACATACACAGTATTCCCAACACACTGCTCAAGTGTGTTTGAAAATATCCATCATATCTGGAGCAATAGTTTCTGTTATGTGTACTACATCTTGCTCAGGACTACATCATTCATAGTGGAAGGGCACTGTAAATATGTGTGACATCTTAATTTAAAAGTAAATGCGAGCTGTCATATCCTCATGTGTAATGCATACATACATGTATATGCACTGACTTCAAAATGTCATCCCAAATGGGTCCGAGATACAACTTCACACCAGCCATTGTTGCAAAAGACTTGTTCATCATGACAACAACTTGATGTAATTTAGATTTTTGGATTTGTACAGAATTAGTAACTGATAAGTTGTGTAAAACAGTATTATTAGTGAGTAAAACATTCATGCAGGTATTTGGTATTCATGGTTGTCTACTAAACTCTATGAGAAGCAACAAGTGTATTTTAAAGTCTTCATCATCATCATATTGGGTCACTTGACCAACTTCTCGCCTTGATTACAATAACTCCCTATGATAAGACACCAGTTTATATCAGAATGATGCTCCAATACCCGTGTAACAGTAGCCGTTCGCTGACTTGATTAGACAATCTTGGATTCCTTCACAGTCAGTGTATCTCCAGTTCAGGCTTATTTTCACACGAAGATCAGATACTCACCCAGACTGAGGTCAACAGTCAATGTCTTTTATAGCATGCATATATATCCATCTAAATCCCTTTCATATGAAGTACAGAAACATTGGTATTAAATGCAGTAAACCATACATACAAAGTTCCAATACTTGTGGTCAATTTTCTTCTATCAAAAACGAAAGATCACTTTGTTGTTTAAAATTACTTCGATTTTGGGTTAATCATCGAGTGGAAGCAATGCAACAACTTTGTATATATTTCTGGGGAGGACCCTGGTAGTTGATTTAAAAGTGACATTGTATTATTTGTAAGAATTGACAAACTTAGTTTTAAAACTTATGGCAGACATGTTTTTATACCTCAAAAAAATAAAGAAAAGAAGTCTGCTGTGTAGCGCAAAATTGTAAATTAAACCTAACCTGTGGTACTAAATTACTAATGTACAAACGGCAGCATCATGCTACTGTTTTATGTTATTTAATTCAATGAAATATTCGTCAAGACTTGAAAAAAAAGGCCTTTATTTTGTCTTGAACTTTTCACTTTTTGGGAGGAATCAAGTACATCAACCTGTGTCAACACAAACTGTGTTATTAATGAGATTTGCACAAATCTGTGGCAACACACTATATCACATTACATTACAGTTCACATCCTTGATCCCTTATTTTATTGTCACTTCCGGTCTCAATGCCAACATAAAATGGGTCAATTTGAAAGACTGTCCTACAAAAAATTAAATCACATGTTCCTACAAGTACCAGTACTGAACTTTTCCTGCACATACAACGGTTATTTATACAGGTTACTTGGTAACCCAGTCACAGCCATTCACAGTTCAGCCAAGTTGGAACAGTGCCATGACTCTCTTAATCTCACAAGAAAAAGGTTGTTGCAAACTACAACAGGTGGACACGTTAATATCACCGATCATTAAATCGTAACATTATAGGGTAGCCGCAGACAAACACTAAATTAAACAATTTATAATTGCAAATACTAACACCCAGTTATATTTAGAACAACTATCGACCTGGCAACGGGTTCGAATATTTGAGAAATCAGCACTCATAATACTATGTATTTCGTATCAATCCCTTTATTATAAATAGCTCTGTAACTCTATAGCTTTCTCTGACAAAAGCATAGAGTAGGGTAAAAACTAACATGACCCATTCCTCTAAATATGGATCTTCATAGTTGAAAGAATGAGTTTCAATGAGCAGAAAAGCTACGTGGTTTAAGCAGCTATATCGAGAATATACGGTATTATAATTATATTGTTGAAATACAATGACTGTACACAATACTGTCAACACTACAACCAGTACCTGTACACAAGGCCTATATTACACATGACACAACAAATAAAGTATATCTGGTTATGATATACTAATATTTATAAAATGCAGCTGTTCCATCTCCTTTTCCCATGGTGCTTCAGGAAAGTGTCCTGTTTTCCTATAGATTTCCGGGAGAAAGTGATAAACTCTTTCCAGATCCTATTTCTAACTTTACAAGTCACACAATGGCCCGTTTATAAAATTCACATCAACATGTGTGTGAAAGCTTAACATTTCATACCCTGTGCATGAATTTGTAGGTCATACAACTGCAACATCATTGAAGTGATATGTTACACAGACAAACTGTCTGGTTACATTTGTCTATTTTCTCACAAGTTGACCCTTGATTGTTTGCCTTGTCCTCAGAGAGACCATGGATGTATTATTATTATTATTATATTAATGAAATGGCAATCTGACCTTAGACTCAAAATTCTGGAAATGGTAGAGAACTTTATTGGACTGCCAGTATAATTTATTGACAATGACAGAACTCAAGAAAGAGGATTTCCATCTTGAAAGTTAGATAACTTCCAAACGCTATGAAATCATGCCTTCATCATGAAAGTACATGTACCATACTTTCATTGATATAAATTTGTACTTATCTGTTGAAAACACCAAGCTTTTTCAGCAGTACAGAGGCCCAAATGATTTACACCGTTTTGTACACAATAACATTGACACGAATATGTCCTTGACACGTAGTCGAAAACATATATACAAAGCATTCTCGTCACCACAAATATCACTCACCGAGCCTGGCCTTGTGCTTTTCTGCTGGTTGAGTACTCCACAACGATGACCTGGCCACTCAGATTGTACCCTACATACAAGAGGGAAAAACTAAATATTCAGTTAAAAGTGTCTTCACCTTGTGTTTCGGCAATTTGACATTGTTATTGACATGCCGAGTATTTTCCATACGTACGATGTTACGCGCCTTCACTGACTTTCGTTGGTTTATTTCTTAAAAGGTCGTTTTGAAACGCTATTCAGTTCTCTTCTTACTTTAATATGTCGTGTAAACGTCAAGTTCACACCAGAACAAAATGAGCGCTTTGTTAAAGTTATATGTTTTATCACCCGAGTTTGACAACGGTCATCAACTGGAAAAACGTGCCTTTTCGGAATTGACATTTTGAATAGTAACTTTGTTCGTGTATTTCCACCGTCAGTGGAAAAGTTGTAAATAAAACTGGGACATAATGAATGAAAATACATATATAACTTGTAATTATTAAATACCAGTACTGTTTGACTTTTCAAAAGATTTGATTTGATTTTCAAATTCCGTTCTATTATTTACTTGCAAATGAAGAAGCCCTTCTGTATACAAGGTTTCACAACGGGCGTTTTCCCATCATTACGAAATGCACACACCCAGAGCACATTGCCTTTAGAAAATAGCATGCAGAATTAAATTGGGGGGGGGGGATTTGTTATAGTTTACGGAAATAACGACCATGTCTTACTAATTGAGCTCAATTAAAAATGTTTACTTTGCATAGTTGTAATCACGATTCTAAGGTGCAATCTTTTTATTGAAAACGCAAAAGCAGGTCAAATCGCTACGGTTTACTGCAGCTAGTATCAGCTCTCCTCACGGAAAAAAACCTTCCTACCTGAAATGACAACTTCCTTACAAAATATTCGATCGTTTTCGTGTTAGGTTCACTGTAATATTGAATGTTGTAAGGTTTATTTAGTCTTTTTGTAATTATATTGAAGAGAAAGGTGAGATCCCACATTTCAAGTCCACGGAAAGACGCGTTACGTTCAGAACGACGCACCTCGAGTTGGATCTATCGGGCAATGTTGAAGCATGGAAGTAGAACCCCAGGAAGGACAACTGGTCATAGATCAAAGGGACAGTCATCGCCTCCGCTGTTTGCTAAGAAAACAAGTTTCTTTTCGTAGTACTGGGGTGTGAACAGCAACTTTTAAAGATCGTAACAAGCTTAGCATATTGATGAGGGCGTCCAGGTTTTGTTCGGGTGTTCTCGACTATTATCGGTAGCGTCATGACGCATCATTGATCTAAACATGGCCATCGACAAGCAATTCTGTGGCATGGCATGCGTGACTTCTGACTTTGACTATGAGGAAAATTCTTTCAACACGAACGATGCTGATACTATTGAAAGTGCTATTGTGGAAGAGGGGTGTTTTTGTGTATGTAAGGGCCCGGAGTCGGGCTCAATGATAACGTGTGACGGCGAAGGTTGTCATGTTGGAAATAACGAAATAAACATAAACAATCGGGTGTGATCACAACATTAGGCGTAATAACCTTGAAAATCGGCGACTTTTGACAGCCATTTGAAGCTTTGCAGCAATCTGCAGCTAAAAGATTTTGGTGTCATCGGAAAGCTTATAATCAGCGCTTCAAATTTTACTAAGACACTTCTTTCGGAGATTGTCGCGAAGAAAACAGTCGGGAGGTGGAATTAACTCACAAAAAATGGCATGGAAGTTAAAAATCTTCATAACTTATCTAGTTGTCGCCCGATTTTCAAATGTTTGGTACGACCAAGCTCGTAGTGACGCTATCTAACTGCTGAAACACTCTGCGCAGTCGCATTGACCCCCCTATTCAACTGCGCTTGCATAGCAACGACCCTGGCTTTTGGAACGCCTTAACAACAGAAGAAGGGCGTTCTTGAACCGCGGAGGCGATGACTGTACAAAAGGGACTCAACACAATAGAGACAAAGGGATTAACTTGGTCTAAAACAAAAGATTTTAAATCGGATTAAGCCAGTTGTCCTTCCTGGGGTTCTACTTCCATGGTTGAAGTGAACACAATTGAACGTTTGTTGTGAAATCGACAGCGGTTTCAAAGCATAATTAATTTAATATCCCTCATCCTTGACAATGTGTATTCTGGCACCCCATTCTGATGGCTAGAAAGAATCGGCAACAAAATGCAAAAGGAAATCTGACACTCGCTTCCCAAATGCATTGTTCTACGCAGCGTTGGGAAATAGTAGTAAAACCATTGAGTGCGCTCGCGGAACGACTGTAGCTACTTCCTTGCTCTAGGATTCGCTCCGCATTTCCGCTACGTTTGACTGAAACAAGTGTATTTCTTGGATGATCGGCAAAGTTGTCTATTAAGTACACCGTCAACTCACCGTTTAGCTTGTCTATCGCTTTTTGGGCAGTTCCCTGATTATCACAATCGACAAAAGCGTAACCTCTAATCGTTCCATTCTCGTTTCTCGGTACTATAACGCTCGTACAGGCCACGCCATGTTCTTCAAACAGGCCTTTCAAAATGGACTCATTTACGTCGCTGCTTAGATTCCCAACGTATAATTTACTACTCATGCTGGACGACGGACTTAAACCTTTAGCTAGCCCTGGTGCAGAATCCGGGTGTTTGAGGCTCCGGGTGAGGGGTGATTTGAGGCACTAGACCGGACTAAGATGTACGGAATTTTGTGAAGTGCTCAGAGTTGAAGTGAGCACCGCCTTTGACTATAACCAGTATGAAATACTTGAAATATTTCACTACCCCACGTGGTCTCAAAGCTCACGTGACTGATTGACACGTCGTTGATTGACAGTTTGTGGTTTTGCCGCGCTTATTTCTTAGGCCCTGATTGGTCAAGATTGCCTAAAGACACCCATGAAAAACCAATCGGCTCCTCAAAGGAAAGTTCGTACAACTTCGTGATGACCTTTTTTTCGAGTTCGTATCTCAAATACACGTACGGTTTCTTAACGCTCTCGTCGGACATAGATACATGCATGTATATTCACTTTTCTCCAAAAAGGTATTTTAGGCAAGATCTCCTATATATTGAAATTATTTTTCCCCCACGTTGAAACAATATGAAGAATGCATTGATATATGTTTACGATACAGAAGCTAAGCAAAACATGAAAATACATGTACAATTTCATGGCGTGCTGTGACGATGGTGTTCTCGGACCAGCTATGTATTAAAAACCTGTGCCATGTGGGAACTCCATGGAAATCATTCACAGAATAAAATCAGTGTCAGTAGTGTACAATACATCATTGTTGTAAATTTAGAGTTATTCTTTTCAAAAAAATTACCATATCGGAGGGTGGGGGGGGGATATACTCACTGCCGGCCTTATTTGACTATACACATGATGTTCTACCCATCGGGGTGCGTTTTCCTAGTAGCCCACTGGTCTAAAATGGGCTGGGGTTTTTTTTTCGAGCTGAAGAGTCTAAAATATGGAGTCAGTGCATTATTCTCGATTTTGCTTGGTCTTTGATGTGGTCCATTTGTCATTTTAATACCAAATCTTAAATGTGCCATTAATTGCCCCAAAATGTTGCGTCCTATTAAAGGCAAATGTAGTTTGATCTTTTTACATTTGTAAAGCTGTAATGGTTTAAAATGGGGCATTGGGTTTTGGTCAAAATGGATCTGGAGTCCACACCCAAACCCATACCCATACCAGAGCTGGCCACTGGTACTGCCCCCCCCCCCCCCTTTGGATCTTTTGTTGCATATGTATCATTTCAAGACTGCTGTAGGCCGACCAGCAGTTTTCCAAGGGCCGAAATACTGCATAATACAACATTTAACAACCCTATTGATATTTGTTTTATAAATGATTATTTAACATTATTTCATATACATGTATACTGTAATTGTTATTTTGACAAGAACTGTCATATGTACCTGTTTACAAGCTTACTGGTTTTGTACAGTCAGTTCTTGTTGTGTTTACCTTCTAACAAAAACTTGAAGTATTGTTGTGAATAATAGTATACAATAAAGTTCCATGATTCTGCAATTGGAAATTTAGAAAATGGGCATTTCATATTTTAATAACTTGGCTATTGGCATTGTCTGCTTTTGCCATCCTACTGCTGTGTTGTTGTATATTAGAATGTACTACTTTACCAATCAGATTGATACTGAAAACCATGCAATGATTCAAACATACTAAAATGTTCAAATTAACAAGGAAGTTGCAACATATCTTTGAAAAAAGGCCAGAAGTCACATTTAGGTATACACATGTGCATTCGTGGTTAGGTATTTTCTAGGCCATAGCAGATATCAATTTTATAATCAGATTCATCTGAACAAAATGAACTGTTTAGAATGAGGGTTGATAGGGTAAGAATTACAGTACAAACACAAAGGTGTGATGGACTGGTTGTTGTATTAATGTGCCAAGTATACCACATGCATACATGTTTATGATGCTAAGGAACTTTCTCAGTTGACCAGCTGACAAATCAGATTGATGTACTTGTATGGGTTGCCCTGGGTTGCAAGATAAATGTTACACCCTGTTGTCATATCACAGTGCCAGGGGAGAGGAGTATGTCCCACAAGAGAGAATGGGGATGTGGTACAAGGGGTGTGGATGTTGACCTTGGTCCAAGCATGGTCAATAGTGTATCCATGTGTTTAGTAGGTCACAGGGTAAATCTAAGCCCATGCAGGAATCCAAAACAAAATGACTTTTTATCACTTGACATTCAGCTGTCCCAAATAGATCAAAATACAGGGATTTTTACATCAAGTGACTATATACTAATTCACCTGTTAACGACTGTGATTGCAGTAGTTGAAAACAATCAACATACCATTACAATTACAGATGTGGTGACAGAGATGGGATAGAGTCCTTCCCCTTCAAGTGGTTGTGCTTGGTAACATACCCATGCATGGAAGTGGTGGAAAATTAACCAATTCCATTAAAGTAATTATTGTGTTCACAACTCTCATACCAAAATAACGAGACACAAAGCCTGCTTATGGGAAGCAAGTCTCGGACTCTGATAACTTTATAGTTATCATCTCAACTTCTATTGCTTGGACATGAGGAGAGGAGAATGTATTACAAAAAGGAAATGTAGAGAATGAAACCAAGAGAGAATTATATTCTACACAGCAGACTCAATTATTTTCTTCCAGCCGACCCCCCCCCCCCCTGTAATTACTGAAGGAGCCCTAAAGTCAAGAAAATATGAAGCATCATCATTAGATAAACACATCAAACTTTGGGTAAGATGAAAACATGCAGACATACATAAAATAACAAAACTACTCAATGTACTTTTGACCTAAAGCTAATTGTCTTATTATTAATTTCATTTTTTTAAAAAGAATATTTGTCTGTTTGCATGAGGGTCATAGTATTTAAAATTTATACTAAAAATGTGATTATGAGTAGTATTTTAATGTATAAGCATGTTACTAGAAATGTGTTGGTAGAGACAGACAGACAGACAGATAGATAGATAGACAGATAGATTGACAGACATGTAGAGATAGATAGGCCTATCCATATATACCTATATTTCTATATACCTATATATCTACCCATAGATAGATAAAGATAGCTAGACAGATAGATAGCTAGATAGCGAGAGGATTGACAGGTGGATGGATAGACATGTAGACATACATAGATTGATACACAGATAGATAGATAGATAGATTACATTACTGTACTGTAATGTAACTGTAATACAATGTATAGTGTATTGTATTGTAATTTAATGTAATGGTTAATATTTGGTGAAATGTGTACAAAATGTAATGTAATGTAACGTAACAATACTGTAATGTAATGTAATGTAATGTAACAATGTATTGTAATGTAATGTTAGTTAAATTTGCATTTAAGGAGGGTGAAGCAAGCTATTTGTAAAGTATATGCACATCAATTGACAGGGATGAAAACTTAGTTTGTAATAGATTGGATGAAATGAACAGAAATATTAAGTATACTAATATAATGTAATGAATGAAATCAAATTGTACAAGAATGTAAACTAAAGAATGTCAAAAGTGTCATTGTACATGTGTTAGTAGATATATGCGACTCTTTTAACTGATTACATGCTTGTTTGGAACAAATGTTACCTCAATAAATGGATTACATACCACTTTAAACAAGAACAAATCAATCAATCAATCAATCAATCAATTAACCAATCAATCAATCACTTATTCCCACTGATGATAAAATCCCAAAACCAGTTATTAAATCTAATCTTTAAAATGTCAAATCCATTACTCATCTTAAATTTCCAAAATAGAATATGACATAAAATTGTACATACCTGTCAGCTGAAGATGCTTTAGGACATACATGATAATACATTGGTTGGTTGGTTGGTTGGTTGGTTGACTTCTTGGAGTAACTTTCACAACTTCAAATGATTGTAACCAAAAAAAAAAACACTCAAGCTATCCATCAAGATAATCATTACAAAAGGAACCCATGATAGTTAACTTTGGTTACAGCTTTTATTTTCAAGATTTTGTCTTTATGCATGTTCACATCGTCAAAGGAATTTTTTAGAAGTTGGTTACATTTCTTTGAAAGAAGACACCTAGAGTAGGTAAGGAATGGACTAAAAGAGAACATAAAGGTGATTCCAATAAATGTAAATACTATAATTTTTTGGTGGAAAATAACAAAAAAATATAGTATTATAAATGTACTTATTAAACATAATCTCCACACTAATAAATTCCAAATATCAGAAATTTTAAACTATGATATATATAATATATATGTTTTATAAATGTTGCTTATAATCATTCATAACAAAACAGGAACAACTACAGAGATTTGTTCTAAGTACTCAAAGAAAGAAATCATTTTGCATTACAAAAATATCGACAAAAGACAATCTTCAGATTTTACAATCTCCTTGTGAAAACATCTTCTTCTTTTTTAGCCTTCTCTCTTGATGTCTTAATTTCTCAACTTCTATCTTTGACTTTGTTTATTGTTCATCAAAATGTTGATACATATATCTTGGTACAAGTCACAAAATGAAATCTTGAAATTTGAGGCAATCACTCCCGGTTCTTGAACAACAGGAGAACTTCTACTTCAAAATGGATTTAATTCACATATAATGGCATCTACAAAGTATATGATAAGATGACTTCAAACTAAATAGTTGGAGATTAAATGCTTGTTTTTAGCTACCTTGCCCTTGCAAAACAAAAAGCTTCTAAATGTGAATATTCATAGAACACAGTGGGAGAACCATTGACACTTGTGGGGAAACTATTTGTCTATCTTTAAGATCAAAGTTGAATGGAATCCCTTATGCATTCTTTCATCAATACAAATAACTACTGCATATCATACAACACATCCTTTTCTATGCAGCAAGAACTGTTAAAAAATACTGTAAATTTAAAAAAAAAAACGTCAATGGTGTTGTAGCACAACTGAATACTTTATGCAATAATACAAGATGTAATTTTTGGTGTGACATCGTTTAGTCATGGTGGGTTGATTGATATTCATCACTATTTTTTGTCTTTGTAAAAGACACTTGTGCGGTTGTTGCTATGGGCACAGTCATGGTTACTATGCATATTTGTGTTTGTTATTGAATGTTCATTCACTTAGCTATCCATCAGTGCTGCTACCTTGTAAAAGATAGTGTTGTGTGGTCTTTGTTGATTGTTGCTATGGCCATGGTCTTAGTTGCTAGGTATATTTGTATCCATTTTTTTGGATGTTTATTGTGTTGCCTACCCATTGCTGTTGTTATATATAACACACCCTGTAATTCTGCTGTTGTTATGGGTATGGTCTTAGTTGCTATGCATATTTGTTTCTATTTTGGGAATGTTTATCCTGTTGCCTACCCTCACTGTTGTTATCTGTAATAGACACTGGCATATTGCTATTGGTAACCTTGTGGTTGTAGTTTCAGTTTCACTGCAATCAACCCAACAGTTTTGGACCTTCAATCATACACACACGCACGCACACACGCACGCACACAAGCATGCACGCACGCACGCACGTACGCACACACACACACACACACATACACACACACACACAATATACACCTCATCACCATGCCAATACTACTATTGAACTCACAGCAGAGTTCACCATGCCTACAGCACTACTGACCTCACAGCAGAGTTCACCATGCCTATAGCAATACTGAACTCACAGCAGAGTTCACCATGCCTACAGCACTACTGACCTCACAGCAGAGTTCACCATGCCTACAGCACTACTGACCTGACAGCAGAGTTCACCATGCCTATAGCACTACTGAACTCACAGCAGAGTTCACCATGCCTACAGCACTACTGACCTCAAAGCAGAGTTCACCATGCCTATAGCAATACTGAACTCACAGCAGAGTTCACCATGCCTACAGCACTACTGACCTCACAGAGTTCATTTGTGCTAAGTGACTGTACACCAATACAAAATGAATCCTCACAACTTTTATGGGTGAATTTCCAGTGTTGCCAACATCATCAGATCCATACTTCCATGAAGTGCACCTATCTTTTAGTCCATTAAAATCAAAATATGTAGAAAGCTAATATCCAGTCAGATTTTGATAATGCTTCGTTACATATGTTCCACATATCAATAACAACTTCAACTGTTTCTTGTTTAGCAGCGATAAAATACTGTCAACTACATTCATTTCCATAATATGTAATTCCTTCCACTTCTTGAACTGGCACAATCAGCTAATCATGTCCCATTTTCCATTTTTTCACAAATATATCAATGACCCTGCGGATACTAAATCCTGATTGGTTGTTACCAACTTTAAGCCACACCTCCAAGTGTCAGGAATGACATCACTGGAAAATATGTAAATGAGCTGGAACATACAGGGAACATCATTAACATAATTCTTGCAGTCTTCTTCTTGTGCACAATTACATTCTTCATTATATATTTTCCACACTAAGTCTCACTTTCCTTCTCTAGCTTTGATTTCTTCTGACACATTTTTCAAAATAAACGGTTTTCCATTCACCCAAAATCTCCAACATGTATTCGGATTCCTACTTCAGGTTTCTTATTTTTCTTTTTGCCACCATCTTTATCACCTCCACTATTTATGTCTTCATTTCTAGCTCGGTTTTCTTTTCTTCTGTTCAGGAATAAAAAATATATGTAGACAACTAAAACATTAAGAATTGCAAAATCCAACCCCTGTTCAATTTTCGCTTGTAGAAAGAGGAATATTTATTATGGCAAAAGAGCATACAACCTCAAAAATTGTTGCTATGCACCCCCCCCCCTCCCCTCCCAAGTTACGTTTAGACAAGATAAAGTTATTATGATGTAATTATTCCTGAACATTTTATGCAAAAAGTAGTGAAATTCTTGCAATTTCAAATAACATTCATTCTATAGCTGAACCTCCCACTAAACCATACAAATACAACTTAAAGATGAACGGTTGCAATATAATACCATTATTCAACAATTAAAATGCCCAAAATAATCAAGGCTGTCATAAATGATCAATCATACAGATTATTTATTAAAATATATCATAATCTTACAATTCTGATAATTCTTGATCCTACTACACTGATACAGCTTAAAGATTAACAGCAGATAACAAAAATCAAATTCAGAAATATAGAGCTATTATTAGGAGTAACTTTGGAACACTTTACATTGGTACCTTTTGTAAATTCTATGTTTGATAAATCAAAAGTTACATGGGAAAGCACTGTCTACCTTTTCTTTCTGTCTTCGGCTTCTTGTCTTAATCTATCCTTACCAAGGTCATCTTCTGCAGTACTGAAATCATCCAGCTTTGCTGACTCAAATTGTAAGGCCTGAACAGGGAGGGGTAAAGCAAAGAAGTCCCACCAATCAATCAATCAATCGATAAATCTATTATTTAAATAGTCGATCAATCAATTATCAATCATTTAGTCAATCAATCAATCAATCAATCAATCAATCAATCAATTAATCAATCATCAATCATTTAGTCAATCAATCAATCAATCAATCAATCAATTAATTAATCAATCAACTAATTCATTCAATTAATCACTTATTCAACCAACAAACTAACCACTTACTCTACCAATCACTTACGTGACCAATCAACCAAATAATAAATAATTTACTACCAAATTAAACAATCAGTCAATTTATCAATCGATTCAGATCAATCAATCAATCAATTGGTTGAACAATCAATCAATCAATCAAATCAATCCCTTTTTGACATTTCTGGTGATGGAAACCATTACTACTTCCATTATAAAACATATACTTTATCTACTTTATTCTTCTTGTCCTTTTTTCTTAGATTACAGACATTTAGTTTAGTTTAGTATAGTTTAGTTTAGTTTAGTTTAGTTTAGTATAGTTTAGTTTAGTTTAGTTTAGTTTAGTTTAGTTTAGTTTAGTTTAGTTTAGTTTAGTTTAGTTTAGTTTAGTTTAGTTTAGTTTAGTTTAGTTTAGTTTAGTTTAGTTTAGTTTAGTTTAGTTTAGTTTAGTTTAGTTTAGTTTAGTTTAGTTTAGTTTAGTTTAGTTTAGTTTAGTTTAGTATAGTTTAGTTTAGTTTAGTTTAGTTTAGTTTAGTTTAGTTTAGTTTAGTTTAGTTTAGTTTAGTTTAGTTTAGTTTAGTTTAGTTTAGTTTAGTTTAGTTTAGTTTAGTTTAGTTTAGTATAGTTTAGTTTAGTTTAGTTTAGTTTTATAATAGTCATGGGTACTTGACCTGATCACTTCTTCATTGTCAAAGTAAACAATAACTATGCCATTTTAGTATTCAAACCCCTCCCCTTTACCACAGCATTTGAAGATGAATACTACGAGATGCCAATGACTTTCCCCTCCCAATTTTATCAATATTTTCACATCTTTAAAATAATTTTCCATCCATCATATATATCATCCTAGTTAAAGAACTTTGTAATTCTAAGGCATGGACCATCACCCTCAATTTCACACAAGGGTCTTATTGCCCTTGGCTTCATATCCTTGATTTTTAAGTTTTCTAAAACTTGTTCCTCAAGATGATAAATGTTTACTATGACGTTGTCTATATATCAACTTTGCTAATTAATATTTGAGACTAAAAAGTTAATAATGGTCATCTTATTTACATATCTTCTTTTTTTGTTTGTATCTGATAAAATAAACAATTTAATATCGTTCAATAAAACATGAAAAAGATGAAAAACAATTAAAATCCACTGAGATCCTTGGAACATAGATTTCATGCATTATTTGTGGGCGTGAGATTCAAGGTAAAGTCCATCCAATAAGTTAAACAAATATTGTTATTTATATACACTACATTACATTATAGAGTCACTTCTGTTTCAACACTGAATCAGGGCCTTTCTTCTTTTGTAAAAGTTGTTTGTTAAACATGTGTATTGATATAGGTTTATCTGAATAGGCAGCATTAATGAGTTGATTATATAGAAAACATCAAAGGAATTCAGATCTCCAAGGTTACTACCAAGGCAACAATTAATCGCATTACATTTTTCAAAATTTACTTGTTCTTATATGTTACGTGTTTGTGATTGTAATTCATACTCCAAATATTTGTTTAAATTGTATACTGTGAAATAGGCAATCGTGTTGCCCAGGTTATGAAGTGGGTATTGTAAGATTTGCCCAGTACATGAAATGTGTATATTTTATAGGACACACACAAAAAAGAATAAGAATCAAACAATTTTATTATCATGTATTTACAAACTCATCACTTCACAATTTTTATTTTATTATAATTTCAGTATAGCTTGTGATTTTAATAAAATCGATAAACAACACCCTAGTTCAAAACTCTTGCCCCCAAAATTTAATTTGGCCCTTTTAGATCATAATCTATACTATCATTTGCATAAGGTTGACCATTCCATGAACTGGGCAAAGTTACGTGCACATTTCATGAATTGGGCAGTTCCACAGATTGGGTGTAACATATATATATATATATATATATATATATATATATATATATATATATATATATATATATATTAAGCGAACACAGTTTCAAAATAGTATTTCTG
Source organism: Glandiceps talaboti (assembly GCF_964340395.1). NCBI lineage: Eukaryota > Metazoa > Hemichordata > Enteropneusta > Spengelidae > Glandiceps > Glandiceps talaboti. Next base: position 12,146,626 of record NC_135552.1, read on the forward strand.
CAAACTTTATTTTTGTCTACCATCCAGGGACTGTACAGCCAATGGAAGCCACTGGTGTGAAGATAATAGAGTGTGATGCAATGACAATGTTCTATCATCATGACAATACCCTTGGGGGACTAGCCTAGAATCCAGGAGAATGGGGATTCTGAATTTTGATGATGGGAAATAACGAATTCAAAAACCCCATTTGCATGGATTGCAAGCTAATTGGGGACTGACAATCAAGGACAAGTTTGGAATTGATGCATCCATATACAAAACAAGTAAATACATATACAACTCCATGTCGAACTCCCCCCCCCCCCCCATACATACATACATATGTATATTTTGATGGCTAGTACGCACACTTCTTGTGTGTTCAGTACATCAAACTTTGACACTAGGCATTACAGCATGACTAGGTCCTAATGGTGTAAGACATACAGTGTGAAGAGGGCCTTGAGATATTTACTGTATCTCTGAACAGTTTGTTAGCTTTTATACAAACCAAGGCCATATGCTAATTCTAGTAAAACACAGCCCAACAAGAAGGTCTTTGTGAAGCCATTTTACAGCTTGGCATGCATATACAGCTGTCTTCAAGACATACATGGGTGACAAATATAACCAAACTGCTTTCCTTCAAACTGAGTTGTGATTTTCCCCCTCATTCCCCCTCATACTCATTGTGATCTCTTTACAATACCTATTACGTCTCAAAGCATGTCATGAAACTTTCTATTAGCAGTATATGATTCAATTCATCACAGTATAAAAGTTTAATTGTAAAAACATCAAATCTTCAGGAAACAGGATATTTTGTTGTTTTTTTAACACCCATGCATATCTTACACCAACACATCACAGAGTAGCCATATTAGTAATTGATGATAAACAAAACAATGAAAAGTGTGTCATATTTATTTTAGATTTTATGGGTGAAGTGACTTCATTTCACCATACAAACATCATCAATTTCAATATTAGATTTTTTGGATTTTTTTTTCTTCTCTTTTTGCCAGAGTTTAGTGTTTTCTGGCAAATTTCCAGACTGTGTAATGACCTAATACTGTACTGCTGTGAGAGTATGTACTTGTGGTACATTGACAAGTTTTCAGCCCCCTGATGGTCATTGACCTTTGACCTCCAATGCTGACATATGCCTTAATTGACACATAGAGTAAGGAAATGCATAAACCATACAAGTATTTGTGTATGTATGTCACATAATTAAAGTGAAACTGATTGTTATTTGTTTTGATATCTTGACTGTCCACAATACAAATGTGTAAGTAAACCACACTCATTGCAATATGATTACAGTTTATGCAAACGATTCATTAATATGCAAAGATGCTGAATATCTTTATATAAGAGGTTTCATGCAAATAGAGTTATTAATATGCAAAAATACTCGATGATCTTTTAATGTAAGAGGACATGCAAAATAATTCATTAATATGCAAAACTCTGAATCTCCTACTAAGGTGAGCAGTTTCATGCAAATTGTTCATGCATGCAAATACTTTGAATGTCCATAAACTGATGCATGGTTAAATAAAAAATATAAGCAAACACTGGGAATGTTTGTATTATGATGCAAGGACGGGTTTAAGCAAAGTGGTTCATTAATATTCAAAAACTGTGAAAGCCCATATAATAACTTTGGTTTATGCAAAGTTCCTCATTAATAATATGCAAACACTGTGAATGTCCATATCATGATGCAAAGATTCATGCAAAGTGACTCTTTTAACATGCAGCACTGTGAATGTCCATAGTATAATTTCAGGGCTTATGCAAAGTGACTCTTTTATATGCAAACATTTACAATGTCTATGAAAGTGTATGCAAACTAACTCATTAATATGTTAACACATATATAACCACGTTCTCAACAACATCAAATGGATATTCATAATATCTAACTGGAAATAACAATCGATTTTTCTGACATAACTCTGTGATTTGCATCACGAGAGTATCTTCGTAGATTGAACAATCTGTCGGTGTGGGCAGATGTGGATATTGATTAAAAAGGTATTTGTATATTATATAATGCACCATGCAGAAGACATTTAGAACAAATATATGGAATATATACTCTGATCAATCTATGTCACGACAAAGTGCGTCTACGTTACAACAATCTGTGTCTACGTCACTGGTTCTGCTGTGTTTGAAATCTGAGTCAAAATATTTAAAATTACCAATACTTTCCATGACTTTTCTTTGATATTACTAGTGTTGGTATAATTATGTTATTCTCTAATATTTTTCTTCATTCAGCCGGAAAATACTGGTGAGCTAAGGGTTTGTCACTACGAGTCTAGGAACACGTAGTGACAAGAGGCCCCTTAGGTCACGAGTATTTTCCGGCTGAATGAAGAAAAATATTGGACAATAACATCTAATTATTCTACATGTTATTAATATTACTATTAATATTATTATAATTATTGTATATTAATATCGCTGTTTTTCCATATTGAAAACACTATTTTTTCTTTCTATTTCACAATCAATGTTTTATTTCTTGTATTTTGGTGTCACTGTTTTTGTCCTCATGACAAATCTATCATTCTAATATCTTCTGTACTCCTGATCTGTTTAACATGGACTATAAAGTCATAGCAAAAGTTACAACCCTGTTTGTTAATTCATTCCTCACCTTAATGCCAATGGTATCTCCATCCTTCAGATAGTAGGGTGCTTGTCGTAAATTGATCTTTGGTCCACTTCCACCCTTCTTTTTACCCCTTGTCTGTCTTCCTTTGCCAGCCTGTAAACGAAAATAATGAAGACAATATGAATGTCTACATTTGAGGATTTGAATACATGTAATCACAAAAAATTTGAAGACATTTCAAATTAAGTTAAACATTTTGTCTTTAACCGGAACGCATCAATGTGAACTAATCATCAAAAGTTGCAAAAAAATTATATTTCAACATCACATTTTTGGTATTTTAAATATCACTTTTTAAAATATTTTAACATTATTTATCAAGCACTGCACAAAGTAAGGAGCTTCACACCTCTTGAAACAATTGCTTCATTGTTTTACTCTAAATTCACATAGCAGGACATTTATGTATAATACAATACCTTCCTTTCCTAACACCACAGCTCTACACTGCAAAACAACAACTCATATTTCTTATGATGTATACTTTCCCTGTTTATTTTAATTTTATTTTTTTACAATCTTTAAGGCTATATTTATTGATAATCCCTAACCCTAACTTTACACTTTTATAGATATTTGTACTGACTACCGACATAAAACTGTAACATATACAGCATTGTTCTGCACTGATAAGGCTTCACAAATCACAGTTTGAAAGGGGTGGCATGGCTCGTCCACACAGGCTAACCTTCACATCATGATATAAACCAATTGACAGATTTTATCAACACTTGTCTTTTAGAATTTATAGATTTGAACACAGATATTTGTAAAATTGCTTAATGTAGTGAAAATGTCATCACCAATTTCTGTTTATAATAAGTTATACATTTGAACACAATTTACTTGTAAAATTGTTTAATGTAGTGAAAACGCCATCACCAATTTCTGTTTATAATAATTTATACATTTGAACACAATTTACTTGTAAAATTGTTTAATGTAGTGAAAACGCCATCACCAATTTCTGTTTATAATAATTTATACATTTGAACAGATATTTGTGAATTACCAAATATACATCATCATTACATGTGCAGCAAGATCTGTTTATAATAATTTCTAGATGTCATCCCATGTAGTCATAAAATTGCTTAACATAGTGAGCACACATAACCAGCAAGATGACCTATCCACATATCAATTATAAGATATGACAACATGTGTTTCTGACATGTTTAAATCTTAGGTCTCTACATATCTCAATTACTATAGGCAGCTATATATTCAAATTACAATTCTGTCTCAGTCTCTTGTAACCCCCACTTTCATTGGTTAACATTCACCTAAAATACATATGCACTTCCGTTTCTCAGCTTATGGCAATTGGTGTTTGAACTCGATGAACTTGTGTCTGTAAACTCCCTAGGTTAGTAATGACTTGAAAAGAAATTCGGACTAAGCCCTGGGTCATTTAGAAAAAGTGTCCATTAACACATACAGAGAACATGGTATTTCTATCAAATATGCAACAAACAAATATACAAGGGAAACAACTGTTAATACTTGAAGTTCCTTGGTCAAACACTGTTGTACAGTGAGCTAACAAAGCTAATTCTGTGTGACATCAAAGGAGAACATAGTTCTTTGTGATTGTTTACACTATAAACTATACCCTTTGTATATAGGGCTGTCCCTTCTCATGAACTCTCAATGGTAAGTTCACTGACCTGCATTGACCGCTGTCAAGCTAAGGTGAAGATTTCAATAACGGAACAGTTTTATACAACTACCTAAACTATCCAAGATGTCAAACTATTACGATGAAAATTTCAATAACGGTACAGTTTCACAGAACTAATGTAACTATCTATTTTGACTGTTGGAAAACTATGCTGACGATTTCAGTAACTGAAGCTCCTACACAGACATGACACATGTGACCTTCTCATGTCAGCTTGCATCATCTTCAATTACATGTGGACACAATCTAAACCTACTGTACAACTCAATATCAAGAAATACTTAACATTAAGAACTGTTAATATATGGAACAGTCTACCAGAAAACGTTGTCAATGCACCAGCTGTTAATTAATTGAAGAATGAGTATGATGCTCTGCCGACACATATGATGAACTAAAGGGATTTTTATTATCCACGGATACCTTATCCCTCAAATGAACTGAACTGAACCAATTTTATGGAATTATAAGTATCTATTTTGACAACTGGGTAGCTATTTAAATTGTAGATTTCAATAGCTATAGTATCACCATTTTATCGTCAGTTAAGTTTTGGTAGAAAGCTTTTGTTAATGCTTTCAATGTTTGCAATTGTGTGAAATTGGTTTTAAATTTTTTTCATCAGTAAAGTTTCTTTCTGATGTCCATCATCGAGGGCATGGTTTCTTGGAAACTGTTTTTGGGTCAGTTTAAAGAAATCTAGGATCTGTCAGGTTATGAAAACCAGAATTAAATATCCCTTATCAGAATATTACGACTGTGTTTGACTACCAAATGGATGAATTTTTCAATGACAATATCCAGAAACATGTTTCACAAAACTACAAACTACACTGTAATTCAATATACACACACTTACATGTGGATTGCTGGCAACATCTTGTATCACCAACCATTCATATTTCTCTCTGATGTGCTTAGCTATCTTGATATGTTCCACAGGTAAAACGAGCCTATCAGCTATCATCTGTTTCAGATAGAGTGGTGTTGCACCTTTACTAGTATCCCACATCAACTCTTCCTCAGCTGTATAATTTCTCGTGTCTGGTATCCGCTTACAGATATTCAGGACAACAAAATTTTGACTGTTAAAGTAATCAAATGAAAGTGTGAATGTGGATTTTGGCTTGAAGACAGATAATTTCTTCATGGTTAAACCCCTTATGTGTGAATACCACAGTTTGGGATTAGTGCCGTAAAACTGTTTTCCACATTCAAAGTCTAATCCTGGCCGTTAAAGGCCCATATTTCAATCCCAGGTTTTCACATTAGTACTTTATCAGTAGAGACATAAGGATTACATAGGACCACTCTTTGGTTCAACTTTTTCTAGAACTGTTTGCCAGACCCAATTTTAATCATTTTTATTCTTTTGTTCAAGAATAACTTTTTCAGCCAGACACATCTTTTCACATCTACATTTTAATCCTAATCTGAACTGGGTCTTTATACAACAGAATGAAAGTGACACAAGCTTTGGATAAGTTGAAATCTTAAATTGTCTAATATTGAGACAGATTCTTGGCATATATTATATACTTTTACACTTCACAACAACTTACCTGAGATTTTCTTCCTGTGGTAATACTTGAACACATAGCATGTTACCATTGGTCAATTTATGTCTCCTGTGTAAACAAAATCAAAAATATTTTAGAAAATCCAAACAGCAACATTTCGATTTTTTCTTTAAAGTGACCATGTGGATAAGATGGGGGTATTTATTTTGGATTTTTAATTTATAAATAAGATTACTATGGCTTCTTATTTGAAAAATCAATGTGAAAAAACCTGTGCCAAGTCTGTGTTTGTACATGAACTCAATAAATTACAAAATATTATTAAATAAATGTGTGAAATCTTTGTTTTTGTAGACTACATACGATAACAGATATTGTAACACATACTAAAATTGTTTTATAAATAAAAATCCAAAATAAATACCCAACTCTCATCCCCATGGTCACTTGAAAGGGCTAATTTTCAATCCCAAGTCAGTGTCTCAACACTTCCAACGTGTATCATGCCAACATTTTTATGAATACAGTTCCCCAAAATGCAACTAATTTGAAAAATACAGTGACAGATTTCTTTCCTGTATATTCATAATACCATAGTCCAACATTAGGAGATAAAAACATTTGTGTAATACTCTCTAAAACAGCAGTTTCATATGTGCTGTGTGAGTTCTCAGAATGTGCTACATGGTTAAAGTCATCTAGCATAATGAACGTCATCTTAATCCGACCCCTTTTTATATGTAGAGTATTACGGAGATGCAGAGAAATATGGAGAAGATGCTTTTTTTTTCTTTTTTTTATCGACCGATCAACCCATAGTTGCCATGAAAAAGTAATGAGCAACATAAACTAAGATAGGGTCACTCTAATAGAATGGCTGATTATTCCCCACAGCATGCAGGATTTGGATTTACCCTCTACAGGTAATTCTTTGGGTCTAGTTCATGTAAAAGACAATGGTCACTGCAGGATTAGGGTCAATTAAATGGTTACTTGTTCTGAATACCTGGCACAATGTTTAGGGAACCCAGGTAACAAAGGAGAGAAAGCTGCATAAACTTCCATAACTCGTACTATGGATTTGATAGGGAGCCACTGTAAACTGACTGGGGAAACTCTAGTAGATTACACCATGGAGTGGTAGTCACATTTAACATAAAATGTGGTATCGGTAACCCTGGTGAAATGACTGGCGAACTTACTGGTAGGTAATTTTACTTACTTCTGCTACCCTTAACAAAAAGACTGATACTGGAACTCTTATTAAAATGATAGAACTGAGGTAGATTTGACCTGTTTATCCCTAATCCTGACATACCCATTATCTTTTATAATTTGACATGGCCTTGACCTGAAGAGTTACTGCCAACAAAGGTACAAAACCAAAGTAAAACACCTGATCAGGTACATTTTACCCACTTTAACACTGCCTCTGACAAAATCACGAGTAGGGAACTCATAGTAAAATGGCAGCAGAACTCAAGTTGATTTTACCCACTTTCCACCCATAACAAAAATACTGGTAGGGAACACCAGTAAAACGACAGGGGAACTTAGATAGATTTGACCTAGATAAATAAATACAAAGAGTGTCAGGACAGAGAGATTGTGATAATTATGATGTCATCACCAGAAATTTTCCTGTAAACCCTTGCAGGAAATGCCCAACATATGTCAAATGCAGTAGCACTTCTTTACAAGATTTCAAAGTTGAATAAGTTACCATGGTGCTATTAGTATCACCCAAAATCATATTAAAGTCAGCTGACATGATAGCAGTAAAAGGTTACCTACACCTACATACTCTACTGTGAACTCTATAAGATTACCTACACCTACATACTCTACTGTGAACTCTATAAGATTACCTACACCTACATACTCTACTTTGAACTCTATAAGATTACCTACACCTACATACTCTACTGTGAACTCTATAAGATTACCTACACCTACATACTCTACTGTGAACTCTATAAGATTACCTACACCTACATACTCTACTGTGAACTCTATAAGATTACCTACACCTACATACTCTACTGTGAACTCTATAAGATTACCTACACCTACATACTCTACTGTGAACTCTATAAGATTACCTACACCTACATACTCTACTGTGAACTCTATAAGATTACCTACACCTACATACTCTACTGTGAACTCTATAAGATTACCTACACCTACATACTCTACTGTGAACTCTATAAGATTACCTACACCTACATACTCTACTGTGAACTCTATAAGATTACCTAATAATAATAATAATATTTATTTCTTAAAAAGTAAACGCTTTCCATATAAAAACATCTCAAAGCGCCTTACATTGCTACAACAAAAAGGCAATAAAAAGATGTAAAACAGTGGTGGAATCAGGCAGTAATAAAATAGTCATTCAATAAAAAGGTATGTTTTAAGATTTGACTTAAAAACACTACACCTACACCTACATACCCTACTTTGAACTCTATAAGATTACCCACACCTACATACTCTACTTTGAACTCTATAAGATTACCTACACCTACATACTCTACTTTGAACTCTATAAGATTACCTACACCTACATACTCTACTTTGAACTCTATAAGATTACCTACACCTACATACTCTACTGTGAACTCTATAAGATTACCTACACCTACATACTCTACTGTGAACTCTATAAGATTACCTAATAATAATAATAATATTTATTTCTTAAAAAGTAAACGCTTTCCATATAAAAACATCTCAAAGCGCCTTACATTGCTACAACAAAAAGGCAATAAAAAGATGTAAAACAGTGGTGGAATCAGGCAGTAATAAAATAGTCATTCAATAAAAAGGTATGTTTTAAGATTTGACTTAAAAACACTACACCTACACCTACATACCCTACTTTGAACTCTATAAGATTACCCACACCTACATACTCTACTTTGAACTCTATAAGATTACCTACACCTACATACTCTACTTTGAACTCTATAAGATTACCTACACCTACATACTCTACTTTGAACTCTATAAGATTACCCACACCTACATACTCTACTTTGAACTCTATAAGATACCTACACCTACATACTCTACTTTGAACTCTATAAGATTACCTACACCTACATACTCTACTTTGAACTCTATAAGATTACCTACACCTACATACTCTACTGTGAACTCTATAAGATTACCTACACCTACATACTCTACTGTGAACTCTATAAGATTACCTACACCTACATACTCTACTGTGAACTCTATACACATTAAACTATCTAGTATTATTGTGATAGTGTTTATTAAAATGTCACCTAAGTAGTCATCCATATCACTCTAAATACATCATCTGAAAATGAGTTAGGCTTTAGAAATACAGACAAGTGTTAATATGAGATGTGAGAATTGATATGCAATATCAATTGGCAAGGTGACATGATACAAACTACCTGTCATGTCTGAATCCATTAAAACCAAATTATGTGGGTTTTAATAGTTCCAATAATTTATTTCTCTCCATTAACCTTAAAGATGAATATTATTATCTAAACATGACATGAAATGGTTCTGATTTCACATTAAAAATAAAATCATAAATGCATTCAATTTTCCATAATGATGACATTGTGTTGTGAGCATTAGTTGTAATCAGTGGGTAATGGCTGATAGGTGCGGCACTATAAATTGTATCTTAAAGACTACATTACATACTGTTAATTATGACATGAGAATTACAACCTCAACATCGATCTTATTCTAAGAATTGGACAGTTATCAATATTTGGGGATTTAGGTTTCAAAATGTCAACAAAGCTGCACAGTGTCTTTTACGTAGATCCATATCATGTGGGAGAGTAGTGGCAAGAGTTACTATTTGTACATGGCTCACACACAAAAAATAGTGTAAACTCTGATAGAAGTGGACTTGATCTGAAATGGCTAATGATTGTGAGTAAAACAAAGAGATTTGTATTTTGTAAACAAGAAAAGAACACCCACCTCCTCCTCCTTTCCCACCACCTCCCCCCCCACACACACACACACACCCTTTTCTTAAAAGGATTTGCAAGTACAGCCTTTCCTACCACAAAATATTTAGATTAGACAAGTTTACAGTTTTGCTAAATTCAGCTTTAGGTACACTATTATAAACTGCCATACCTGTTGCATATCTGAGTTAATACCATGTTGCCCCTGACAACCAATATGATGACCTGGTTTGAATGTGATTACAAGCGTGAATTTATTTGTGAAATAAGAGACAAGGATACAGCTGTTCATATGTAAGTCATCACCACAAAGGGAAAGATGGTATTAGTAGGAAATACAACTCAATAATAATACACCTCTGTATATATGATCCTTTACTGGAAATAACATTATAGTGGCCATATGGATGACGATTGGGTATTTATTTTGGATTTTGATTTATAAAACAATTTTGGCTTCTCACTTGAAAAATTAATCTGAAATAACACTGAACAAGTCTGTGTTTGTAAGTCATTATCTTGCAAAACATGTACTAAAAAAATTGTTATTGTACGTACAATAACAAACATTTTACACAAACAAGGACTTGACATATGTTGTTTCACACTGACCTTTCAAGTAGGACACCATGATAAAATTGTTTTATAAATTAAAAATCCCAAATAAATACCCAATACTCACCCATATGGCCACTTTAACAGTAACTGTTATAATAATTCACTTACTTCAGCGTTTGATCCATATTTCTTAATATCCTTGTTGGGTTATGATTTTCAATCACTCTTAGACGTAAAAAATTGATAGTAGGTACGGAAATTTCCATCATCTGTGGCAAAGTCAGTACTTGCATTTTCAGATCTTCCAATGTGGCATCTTTTGAAATTTCTATTTCTCCTATTTGTACTGGTTGATTTGTACTGTTACCTCCATCAGTAGTACTAGAGGCACTACCAGACATTAACCCTGCAAGACAGTCATAATAGTTGATAACATTGACACATTTCATGGTATCTGATTCACAGGTGATAGCCTGACTGGCTATAATCAAGTGTGCATCTATAATAGCCATGCCAGGCAGATTACCACGCACGCACACATGCATGCAAGCACACACGCACACACACACGCACACACACACACACACACACACACACACACACACACACACACACACACACACACACACATACACACAACTGTCAAACCAAAAATAAACAGTTACTGAGGTGCCATCACAACACACAATAAGCAGACAAGTAATCATGTTAATTATCAGGAGGAAAATAAAGAATTGAAGCCATCACATTGCACAATCATCAAGTCTATGTGTAATCCTTTCAGCAGAAGATTATTTCTACTACTTTTTATAGTGTTTTAATATCATTATTAAGTATACTACCCTGCTGTGTGTGTGTGGTCTCTTTTTAGCTAGTCTGGAGTTGAAATGTAAAACAAATTGGGTTCTATGATGAGTGAAATGTCAATACTGTTACTGATATAGTATAAGGTCATGACACATATTATGGGATACTTTTGTCAATAGAGAAAAGTAGTGCTACCTACTTGCAATGCTTGCACTTATCCAAGAGAGTACACCCACACTGTTTTCACCTTGCTCTGGTGATTTGTACAAGTAGATAGGGAGTCTAATGAACCCCCTAGGTGGTAATTTACCCTCCAGTATTAGCATATGATCACCATTTTTAATGTGTTCTTGATCCAATGTTAAATCCTATGGAGATTGCAAAAGAAAGTTTAAAATATGCAGAAAGAATCAAAATCTCATGAAATCTACACTAAATATGTATTAAGTGACATGATGTAGATATTCGATAAAAATAAAAAATAATTAATTCTGGTCTTATGAAACTGATGTGATGTGATTTTATATGAATAATATTATAAATAATATTTTTTTATTCATCCAAATAAATTTGTTGAATGGTTGCCACAGGATCAGTGCCATAGTGCCCTAGTGTTAAGAAACCAGAGAAAACCAGAGTACCCCAGAAACCTGCATTGTCTAGTTTGTCCTGTATTTAAAGATATTTGATGTAAATGTATTGCTCCATATTATTATTGTTATTTTCAATTTTAAAAAGACATGTACTTCCGACAAAACATTCCAGAATCTAGCCAAATTTCATGCATATAGTTTTAAATTAAGGGACAAGATCATAAGAAATGTTCAGAACAGCTTATGCGATGTTCATCTCATTAAGTTATTTCTCTGTCTTCTGATTGTTTTCGGTATATTTATTTTCACTTGTATAATGGGGCTGGTGATCTAATGTACTGAATAAACTCATCTTCTAGAAATACTGGAACACAAAAAAAACACATCTTTCTTTAAATAGAAAGTTATCTTACAGGATCATCCATCACATCTGCTGCTTCTCCACACCAGTTAGTTTTCCTCATATGCCAGGCATTTCCTTCCAGACCAGCCTTCTCTAACATTAATTTTAAACACTGGAAGAACAATTAAAGTCTCATGAATATGCTGAACACACTGAAAGAACAATCCCTCAAGAAACTACAAAAGTTGGTGTTGTTTTTTTCTCTCTGAAAATCAGTCCAAATCGGCATGGTTAAGGTAGAGCCTTGGGGATGAATTCACTGAAATCAAAGTCCTTAAAAATCAGCCTTTGCCATATGGAATCTAGCTTCTGGTCATTTTGAAATAATATAAGAAGTTTGGGGTTCACCGTCTTGTTTTTGAGAAAATTGACAATCTTTAATATTCCCATAGAGTTAACACAGTATTCAGTGGCCATATTGGATTCGGTGGCCATATTGGATTCTAAAATGACTAAATTTTGATATCATTTTGACCTCTATTTCAAACCTTTGTATGGTGATCTCCTATTTTTTTTATTGATTTTAACTGAGAATAGGATGGAGTTTTCTTGAACATAGTAAACACCAAAAGTCTAAAAACTTTATTTCCAAGGTGCATTTCATTTTAAAGTGGCCATATGGATGAGAATTGGGTATTTATTTGGATTTTTAATTCATAAAACAATTTTATCATGGCTTCTCACATGTGAAACACAACATTGACCACGTCTATGTTTGTGACTGAATACATTGTAAAAAGCTAAAAAAAAATGTGTAAAAAGTTCATTCTTGTACGTACAATAAAAGATTTTTATTAATCTTTTACAATGTATTGAGTTACAACCACAGACAAGTATAAACCAATGATAAAATTGTTTTATAAATTTAAAATCTGAAATAACTACCCAGTCTTCATTCATATGGACACTTTAAGTCAACATTATACACAACTAGCATGATACCTATAGTAGTGTTAAACTCAGTCTTAAACTCAGCTTGACTACTCATCTTACCTTATCAACAGAGATTTTTTTGTCCACCATGATTTCCATATCTGGGTTTTTACTGGATGGGTCACCAGGTGTAAATGTCAAAGTAATCTGATGAAAAAAATAATAACGTCAGGCAATGAATTTGATATCTCTTCATATCACTTAAAATAAACTGATGAAAATGCAAATTTTCACACCTGGATAATGACTTAATATTCATACCTCATTTGTTTTAGGTGGTGCACCTGGTTCAATGACCAATCGTAATCCTTGGGTCAACCCTGCTGCTGCGATACTCTGTTTTTCATGTACTATAAAGAGAAGCACAACAAATTTCAAATTTTATCAAATCATGCAAAAACAAGATTTATGTCTTGTCATTTTGTATCGTGATATATGTGATTAGATTTTGTAGCTACACACTTTGATGTCAAAATCCCCTCATACTTCATTTTACTGCCACACTACATTTCACAATCTTGATTCATACATAATCCCACTCACCAACCACATCAATAAAACCCCATAAGAAGAATTGTCTGACCATCTCCTCAGCAAAAGCCATTGATATGCAATTAAATTACAAAAATTTCATATGAACTAAAACCTTTTACAAACAACAGAATCAGTTGTCTGAAGATCGCAAAAGCGCGAAACTCTGAGTTACGACTTGTGATTTCCTAATTCCTTGGATTGAATGCTCTGCTACTAATATTGCATGGAGCACTGTTCTCCCAAGTGAGATGCCTTTATCTAAGCTACACACACACACACACACACACACACACACACACACACACACACACACACACACACACACACACACACACACACACACACACACATACATACACACAAAGTGGTCAAAACTGCATAATCTGTTGTTGAAAACATAATCATGTATGAACTTTGATTATATTTCTTTTGTACCACCCAAATTGAAAAGTATACAAATTTTGTTAATTTAGGCAGTTTTTCTGCACAAATGTCAATTTTGTTTCGCTTCATACAGAACATGGTCATTCAGTCACATGTACAGATATAAGACTCTTTATTTCTTTGTCACTATTGATATCAAAGTGTGAACATGGAGGTATATGGGGAGACACTATCTTCAGGCCTTGAATACTAATGACACCTTGGTCTAAAGGTGTGAAATCATATTTGGTGATATGCTTCCCTAAGGTATCAGAAGTGATTTCAAACTGCTCTTCAAACTGTCTGTGTTGAAAATAAAATCAGCCCTATTGTAACTGAAGAGTATTTTTACAATATAAATAGATGAACTCTTCTCAGTAAACATACAGTGAAGTGATGATGTGCATAACAAAAGATCCACCAGGGAACAATTGTTGAATGTGCTGCCAAATCTTCATTATTGCTATTGCTAACACACTGTAGTCCTTTGCTACTGTATATTTCAGCATCCAAAAAACTTCTATGGCCTTCCTTGTATAGATTTTATATAAGGCCAGAAAAAATAAAAAAGCTGTTTAATGGGCAACCTAACCCATCACATTTGGTAGGTGGGTCGATTTTTTATTTACAATGTTGGACACACAAGGATATTAAAACAAGTCGTATATAATGACAGCAAAATATTTCAAGATTTCAGATTGAGTTTATATAGTACTTATTCGGTCATTTAGATTTTATCTCTAGCAATTTGTTTGTATGGCAATCGACTTCATTCAGTTCTACAATTAGGAAATGTACACAATTTACGGTTAAACAAATTTTGTTGCTCTTCTCACCCTCTTCTCTCAAAAAATGTTAAGACCCGCCAAATGAAACTCCAAAATTATTTTAGCCACCCCTTCTGTCACCTACACTACAGTGGAGATATAAAATTATATGGTACAAATCGTACAATGATGTATTAAAATAACAGCGATAACCAGCTACAATAACAGAGTACTATACAAAGGATGTGGATTTCACATGCATAAGGAGATGTCTCATAATGAGCTCTAACCTATACAGGGAGGTACTTAGCCAGCCACCTTCAATCTTGTTTTGGGAGAAAGACAATTATCACCATGATTGCTACTGATTGGAAGGAGACACTTCCAAAGATGAAAACCTTTTGGAAAATAAGACAACGTAGGAGGCCATTTAGAGGCATTAATATTAAACCATAGACATAATCTAAAATACCAGAATTGAGAGATAATTATACTATGCAGTACATATTATCTGGCAATGAAGTGTATTTTGTTGCGGCAAAGCTGAAAGATGTTTTGTGGATGTGCACTTGGTAAATGACTTCTGAAGTTTAGTTTGGTTCCAAAAAAAAACATGAATAATGAGTAAAACATTTCAAGATTTTCAGACTATCAGAATGTCAATGGCCCAAAGACTGCTAAGTATTTGCTCATTCGTTTTAGTGCACATTAGATATACAACAGCTTAGTTTAATCTCAATTCACTCTTGTATGCATCATTACAGCCAAGTAAACCACTGTATAAGATATTATATAATTTGGAATTGATTCAAATGCATATGGTCACATGTACTATTCAGAAAATATAAAGAAATTCCCTTAACTTTGAAATAAAGTGTGCATTTTACTGACATGCGAAGCCCGCATGAGGATATATTACCCATCACCAAACAAAAAAACTTGAAATGTGAGAACATGGCATTGAGACCCTGGCCTTTAAGATAGTTTCACTTTTGTTGTCATAAAATTCTGCTTAAAAAATTTTTCAATTTCCTTATGTGTCAATTTCATATTATCTGTTACCATGACTACACTGAGACTACTCACATGGTGGTTTTAGTCCAACATTGTCATCATCAACTCTCAGTCTTCCTTTACCGTCGGTTTTCCTGTCATTTATCAGTCCAAGTCTAGACAATATGGTGGCTTTCAGTGTCTCCACAGACTGAAAAAGTAGAAAATCAAATGAAAAGTCCAGCCAGACTTATTTCTGCCTTCAGTACACTTGTAAAATTACTGCTATCAATTGACATATGATTTTGGGTGATAAAATAGTACAGTAACCATGGTAACTTATTACGCTTAGAAATATTGTAAAGAAGTTCAACTGCACTAGAGATGTGTTGAGTTATTTTGTGGATCCTACAAGGGTTTATGGGAAACTTCTAGTGATGACATCACATTTCTGACATCTCTGTGCCTCGACAACACAAAGAGTGTCACATATCTACTTCTAAAATTGGATGTCAAGACTAGTACATTCTATATACTATGCACATTCTCCACACAGAGGGCGCTATCTACAATATCATCGTGAGGAAGCCGTTCACAAATGAATCTAGCCCTGCGCGAGCTTATGAGCTTTGCCTAGTTATGATACTAAAATGATAGGAAATTAAATCAAAACATTAATAATGTTTAATTTTATCATATTTTTGTTCATTTTTTTTTTTATTTTGCCACACTCAGAAATGCTGAAGAAGAGAAGAATTGTCTTTAGATACATATGTAAGTCATCATACAGGTAATATCAACAGCATCTTAGGAAAAGTTTCATAATAATGATGAGAGGACTCTCTAGAACTCAAACTTTACGGCAATGTGTTTATTTCCTACAGTAGTGTTACCCTAAGTCTGAAAGATCCAATTATTGGTTTGTAATTACTCATGGAAACGACGTCTGGATCTGTCAGACTATGTTCCCCTTTAATGATTAATAAACCAGCATTACTGTACAAATCAACAAGAATTGTCTCACCTCATCCTTTGAGATTTCTATTGGTATAACAGGATAGTTCTCCACATAATTGTTTCTCTGATAACACCTGTTTTCTACAATAAACGATACCATTTTGCTATGTCTCTCAGCTTCCATCTCAGCTAACCTGACTGCACTCCTGTATGTACAAATGAGATGATGATGATGATGATGATGATGATGATGATGATGATGATAATAATAATAATAACCAAAATTTATGATGAGCTGCTGTAAAACAGAAACAAAAGTTATCTTGAATAAAGATGTTAAAACAATTATTTTATATCCCCCCCCCCCCCATCCTGTTGACAAACTAGCCAACTGATTCAAACCTTAATCAAACCCCAATATTTGAATCCCACAGTCTTGGATTACTACTATCTTGGATGCAGCCATTGAGATTAAATAGGGTCGTTGTCTAGCACAGGACCAATTCTTACTATAGCTTTGTCACACAATAGTTTTCATTCAAAAATCCTGATCTGACATTCGTTTTAAATAAGAAGCCATCCATTAATGTAAATTGAGATTCACACCTCAAAACCAGACACACATTCCATTCCCTCGACTACAAGATAACAATGTCATTCTGCCCTCACCGGCCTCCCATCGTCGCAAACCACGGCCTGTTTTACGGCAACGTTCTTAACGAGCCTCCGACTCTGATTTCAAAATGTAGTGGTAGAAATAATAACTCTGGTTTGCGAGAATGTGGCCTCCTCTCACCCTCTCATGGGATGGGTTGGCCGATGTGTGAGGGCGCCCCATCACAGCATACCTTACACACCATCCATTCCCCAGAATATAAAACTCACATTTTTCAATATGTTATCATAATGAGTTCCTTACCCTACTAGTTTCCTTCTATTTTCAGCTGTCAACTTTTCACCGTTGTCAAATTTTAATTCATCCAGAGTTTTACCATCATCATGTCTGGACAGCACAATAGATTTGATGTTAACATGACTGAGTACAAGATCTACCATTGGTATAGCTGTCACATCACATAGGATGACTTTCAATTCACCTATAGTACAGTCTCTAGGAAATGCTCTATTCAGTTCATCTGGTGCACCAGTTGATGCATTGTATGTGATACATAGTAACACTGGTTCACTTGATTTACCGGGAATTACACATACACCATCAACCTACAAATAGACATATGAAATATATTAGCTTGGAATCTAACTTGCAATGAGTTTGCAATCACTCAATCAATCAGTCAATCAATCAATCAATCAATCAATCAATCAATCAATCAATCAATCAATCAATCAATCACCATGTCTCCATTGAAGACATACTCCTCAATGTTTCTACTTACTAATTCATATTCTGATTCTTGCAACAAATATGGCTGCCATTTGGTCATTAATTGGACTAAAATACTTGACATTTGTGCCAAGTTTGATTGAAATCTGCTCATGCATTTCAGAGATACAGTTGGACCTGGACAGAGGGGTGAACCCAGCACAGTAGCCCACTTGTTGTGCCTAGTAAATTGATAGATCAATCAATTGATCTAGCAATCAACTCACCTATCACCTAATAATTCAATCCATCATTCATTCAATCATTCAATCATTCAATCAATAAGGTTATTTAACAAGGGTAATTATGGTTTTTGCAAGGATTAATCAGGTGACCCTCAGGATGACATAAGCATTCAAAAAATAGTGACCATTGAAAGTTTAAACTACATATACCGATACAAACATGGATAGGGCCTAAAAACAGCACACAGAAAACAAAAGGGTGCTCGTGAATGTTTTTTAATACAAAGCAAAGTCCACAAACATGGACACATTCAGGTCATCTTCTCATCAATCAATCTCTCTCATACTCCTTTCACCAATATAACTGATTTATCAGCACAACAACATAAACATGATCTGAAAATTATAGAAAGTTTTGTTAAAATCAGCTACTTTTCAGTTACTCAGTCAACTTTGATTCAGGATAGGATAACCAGGGGTGCTAAACTGAGAATGGATTGGCATCACATACCCAATCAAAGCTGCCTTCCCAGTTTATACAGCTATTCTATTTATTGACTCACCTCCTGGCCATTCCACATAAAAATCTGGCTATCATTACATACTCCTGCATCTTGTATACTCTTATTGTTGTCACCTACAAATGATGAATAAATCAGCATAAATTATAAAACAATTATCTGATTGGCTGTTGACTTAAATCTTTCCTCCAATAGCAAACAGCAAACAATCAGTGTACTAGCCATTATCTCATAGTCCCTTGATGGAATACATGTAATTAGCAGTTAGTGCTTTCATAACCAAGCAATAATTGTATTACCATACACTGTATTGAAAATTCATGAGATTTATGCAAATCTAAATCACATCACATGACTGGCCATAGACCAATCACAGCTTTAGATTGACATGAGATATAAAGAACCAACATTACCTGATATATAGTCATACAGGTGTAGTCCTATTGGGGTTTCTTTTGCAATATGCAGGCATGTATCTTGGTTCAGCTTATCACTGCAGACAACCTGTAGAGGGATGCAATGTAATAAACTTATAATATATAACAACTTTTTTGGGAAAACATCATCGTTTTTCATGGCATTAACAACAAAGTGATTACTGGGGTACTGTGAACTTGCTCATTTCACCAGGGAACAATAAATACTCTTCTGAATACAATAAGAAGCATATGGGCTCCACAGGTGGTCATATTATGACAGCACATTCTTGCAAATATCTACAAAATTGTGTGGTGAAGTTACAGTTATCTCTTGATTGTGATAACAGATGTCTCCATCATGGGTCGACTTCATTGCCATTCATTTCACATAAACCATTTTTAATAACTTCATCTAGAGTTCTAACCCTTACCTCTGCAATCATAGTTTTCAAATCAGCGACAGCTTTCCTTCTATCGATAGACAATGCTATAATACTTGTATCTGAGTTGTATTTCACATTAATTGCACCACTGACTACATGGTAATTTTCACTTTGTAGTAATTTAACGTCTATTGTATTCACTGCTTGGTCATATTTCTCCCTGTCAACAATAACAAAGGTGGAAGGTTAAAAGGGCACAAGCTGAGATTATATGTTTTTTGGGGTGTAATTTTTACTACCATATTTACAATGTAAAAGATACCCACAGTTTTCTACTTACTGACTCATACCTAACTATCAATTACAATTGACTGAACTCAAACTTGGTATTAAGATATAATTATATTATCATTTATTATTATTTATTTCTTGTAAAAAAAAAATGTGCTACACATGCATCTCAGCGCATTGTACAGACTGAAGTTAAAAATTGCAAAAGTAAATAAAATGAGGAGAGAAAATAACCACACACACACACACACACAGGGAAAAAAAAACGAACAAACAAATAAACACCATATAAATGCTCCAATGATGTAATGTATACTAGTAACACATATAAAAATGTTCAGAAATCTCTACTATGAAATCAACTGTTCTAACAATATCAGAAGACAATTGTAATGTTATAGAAGGTATACATCATCATTGACATTATACTAAAATAGTCTGATCAAGGTTTTATGTAAATCTTCTAACTTAAAGTGAAAAGCTAATACACTTGTGCCACTCTAACAATGTGTTGATTTCACTATACAAAGATATCATATACAGTAAATATTTGCACTGCTGGAAAACCTGGAGCATATTTGACCTGAAAGTCCAACTTATCACAGAATTGTTTCAATACACACTGATGGTACTTCCACTGAAAAATTTAAAATTTGGTTGAATGGGATAGAATCTCAATACTGATCAAAAATAAATTGGAAAAAAATTTAAAACATGTTGTTGAAATATTAATACTTTATAGGATATATAAATTTACCTTTCTGCCTCTAGCACAGCATTTTCTATCATGATTTCTTCTAACAATGTCTCAGAAATCTTGTATGCTCTTTGTTTCTTAGCTGTAAATTTACAGAAAATGTATGTCATGGTATATGGATTCAAAGAAAGTGCGCCCTCTATTGACAATATTTGCACAATAATGTAGATGAGTACAAGCTACCCCGGTACAACATCCTAACAGCTGATCCAATAAAACATGAAGCTATTCATGAGGTCCATTTTGATTGGTTGGAAAACAATGGAAAAAAGTGACACTTGTTGACTTTATTTAATGATCATGATAACAAAATATAAGAATGTATGCTTTCCAATAATTTGGATTCTTCCAAAGGTTTCACAAAGTCCCCTGATTCTAACTGATGGACTACAACTGATATATTAACTGTCATTATAATGTCAGTTAGATTTGTAGTAATCAACCCAGCCCATCTACCATTATAGTCCAACTACAATGATGAAATTGGACTCTTCCTCCTCATCATAGTACTCATGATTCTTGAAAATCATTAAATTTGAAAGTCACCTTCCATTGGTCGTTTCAAAGACTTCCTCCTGTAGAACAACATATAGGCACTCTGCTTTCCTGAAAACTGTTTTTGAAGATCCTTAGTTTTGATAGGATGAACTCTGGAATCATTAAAGTCAAACCAACAGTGTCCATCTGGAGGAGGTGGTGAAGGTTCCCTGTGTGACAGAAGAAAATAGAATGGGTTCACGGAAACTTACTTTCAAAACAATGTGCAGAAACTCTTTAATTAGACCGAAAGGTCTGTTGTTGTTTATGTTCAACATTGCTGTCATTTACACCATGCAAACAACAGAAATGTGGAACAACAAACAACAACAAATCTTTAACTACTCCTTAATAATGAAAACCTGGAAATTTTCGCTAAATACTTATTTTCGCTAATTTGGCTGGAATAAACAAAGCAAAAACAAGTAGTGACTGAAATGCCTTCTTGTATATGAACATAGTGCACCAGTCTGGTTATTAGTAAAACTTAGTCTTTGAGAACTTGCTGAAAACTGTAAAATCACAAAATTTAGTAGTAGTGGAAATATCTAGGTTTACAGTATGTGTACTTTGGTAAGAATGAACTGCCAATATACATATCCGGGTTTTTTTTGGTCAAAATGTACTCAGTCAGTTATAAAACCTGGAGAAACCCGTCGTTTTGTACTTTATTTTACATGTTGTTGTTTTCAAGGAAATAAGTATTACACACAAGAGTAAGAATACAAGAAATAATGTCAGACATGTGAGTGAGGTATAAACAGACTAATTCCTTACTCAGGAATGTTTGACATTAGCCACCAAAGTAAGAATACCTTCTTTGTTGTCAAAGTTTCAGAAAACACAGGTGGCACACAAATGTACGATAACTGTTTTCCTATGTTGCAAAACTTCATTCATTTATGACAAAAGTAATCATGCATGATTTAATACTTGAATCCAGATTCTATCGAAATCATTTGAAGGAAGTATTTAAAAACTGACAACAATCATGTCAGGGTAGACATTATCTCAAAAGTGTTATATCATGAATATTTTTGGTCATCACTTCAGATCAACATGCGCTTTTATACTTAGCTGCTGTCCTCGATCCACCTGCTATCAACACATGAACACGCTAATGTCAACACTTACAGAGTCTAGTCTCAACATTTTCAAAGCTTTGTCATTTTCAGTACTTTTACCTCTTTGGTTTAGTTTTCTTCCTGCACTCATCATTTTCTGTGACCTCAGGTGGATTTTCTTTGAGACGTTTTGGACTTCCTTCAGGACCATTATGGTGCTCCACACTTGTGTCCATGTCTTCACATTGCATCTCAGTACTCAGGGTGTTTGTAGACTTACTGCTACTTTTATGAGCTGTTTTCAATGTCACAAGGTTGGTGACTGAGTCAAAGTCAAATGTTTCATTGTGCTGTCTCAGAAACTGTAAAAATAAATGAAAACAGATCACTTTAATTTTTACTTTCTTATCAACCTATTCATTCGTCTGCCAATATTTTTTTGGGATGTGTGGTTTGTTTCTAATATGGGTTGCAAAATCCTACCAAGGCTGATCATGAGTACAACTTAATAACCCTGCCCCACTCCACTCTCCCTCCCCTACCCTACCCCCACCCATCCCCATCTCATCCTACCCTTACTGGTCTTTAATACTTTACTTATTTTTTCAGAGAATACTGCAGTTGATGATACAATGTAACAGTAAAGATGCCACATCAAATACATGTCATGCCTTACCTTACTAATTGGTCCACAGTGTTTCTTAAAACGTTTGTTCCATGACACTCCAGTCTGGGAAATAAGAGCCTACAAATTAAGAAAATGAACACAACATACATGAATGTACTCAAAAATCTTTACCCTCCTCATACTGTAGCAGACTTACACTACACTACTACAAAATATTCACTCAATCAGGAAAAGTAAACTAAGTTGATATTTTGAATTTTTCAATTGTTGGTCACACAAAAATGTAACTCAACTAATTTTTTGTGTAACAGAGCATCCACAGCATCTTAATAATCACATAAACCATGTGCTCACAAAAAATTCTGATATTTTTTAAAAATCTTGAATTGTTTATTTTTACTTGCAATCACCATAAGTTCAAAAGTTCAAGGTTACTTTACATATAAACAGTGCCCTCTATTGACATATAGTTATAAATAGTCTCTGCAACTAGAGTTCAGTCCTAGGTAGTCTTGATGTCCCCTAAGATGCTGAACTTTGTGCTCATTTATGATGTGGCATCACACTATAGGTGCTTCAAGTCAACAATTCTCAGGGTAAACTAGGGAATTGTCAAGACCTGATCTGACCTGGTAGCAACTGAATGGATTACAGATGAAAGTTGTCTTTTCCGAGTGCAATCCACTTAATATGACACACACTTCTCACTTGGAAGAATTTATAAAACAGAGATTCCCAGTGTATTACATAATCCAAAGTGCTGATACCGTAATAATGCATTGCTTTCCAATGAGGTCACCATGTAAATAAAGTGACTGTGAGAGCATGGATGTGCCCACTGAACAGAATCATCTAGCGATGGACACCAGGTACAAAGAATCATATGAGCATCTAATAAACAGCACCCTCTAGTGGTACACATTTGCAGTCATAAAAAGCTGAGTAGCATCCTGCATGTTTACAGGAGCCAATGGTTCTATTTTTCATGTTAAGGATCCAGACAAATGAAGGCAATTCAATTCCAACATCAAGAACTTTTCAGTACAGTGACGGCAAAAGCAAGATTATAACATGCACAACATACTCAACTAAATTTGAGAAATATACATATATTACATCACTAACACCAGAGGGCAGTATATGATTAAAAGATGTGATGAGTGATGTCACCAATACGAGGTAGCACCATATACTTGAAAGATTTTATACATGTCTTACATCACAATGTCCGAAGACACAGCATACTATACTGTCTAACGTATCACATCCTCAACAATAGAGGGTGCTATACACTTGAAAGGGCTTATATATCACATCCCCAACACTAGATAGTGCTACATACTTGAAAGGTCTAATGTAGCACATCCCCCAACACTAGAGGGTGCTATATACTTTAAAGGGGTATTGCATTCCCAACACTAGAGGGTGCTATATACTTGAAAGGGGGTATCGTATACAAAATATGGAGCGTCGCAGTCACACGTCAACGAACATATATCTCTATGTGGTCGATGAGGGCGCACAGTACAAGGTTGTTCGAGTACGATAGAGTATGTTATGTAGATGGTATCGGTACATACAAAATAATTCATTTAGCGTCGATTCTAGTAAAGCGAAGTTCCGAGGACTGTGAGAGAGTCTACCCCAACACTAGCGGGTGCTATATACTTGAAAGGGGTCACATCTCCAACACTAGAGGGTGCTATATACATGAAAGGTGTATAATATCCCCAACACTAGAGGGTGCTATATATACATGTACACACACCTGACATAATTTGTCCAATGTTAGAGTATGAGTAGGACCACCTTCCTGAACCAATACAGCAGCTAATACTTCATCTGCACTCCCTAACTCTATATAGTCCACTCTACCACTGCTGGAGTTAGTGGTCATCTGAATTGGTTCCTCTTCCTGAGTACAAATCAAAACCAACATCAAAACATAGAACAAACGCTGATAGAGTGAATTATTTATTTCTATGCTAGATTGATTTTAACTGAATACATGCAAAGTTTAACTTTCTTTTGACTAAGAAAGAGCCAAGACTACTTACCGGTGAAGACCAGTTACCAAGACAGTC
Organism: Glandiceps talaboti; assembly: GCF_964340395.1. Taxonomy (NCBI): domain Eukaryota; kingdom Metazoa; phylum Hemichordata; class Enteropneusta; family Spengelidae; genus Glandiceps; species Glandiceps talaboti. The sequence goes on from NC_135552.1 coordinate 12,171,699, forward strand.
CAAATCACGTATATAGGCTTGGTAGTGGCCACCATAACCACTTCCTCTATGAATGACCACAGAAAATAACTCATACTGTGTATCTCCACCAGATGCTATCTGTCAAGTTATAAGATAGATAATGGTATAAAGGTTATTATATTATATCAGTATTTTGATCGTGCAAATCGACAGATCTGATTGGTCTAGACAATAAACTAACACGTCTAAAATAGTGATAATGCACAGTTAGTGCGACACTCTAAGTGGCCCTGAATGAGAATAGTATATACTCATTTTTTGATCGCTGTCGTCTGCATCCATCATGGCTGCCGTATTTGTAGCATCGATTGCCAACACAATAAGTCGTTTATGCTGTACACTAATATTTTCCCTAGCTGGGGGAAGTGACTAAGATATCCAAAACCCTAGAATCATCTGATGATTTCTCAAAATCATCATCTTAGAGCAGCTTAGCATAAGTCAACAGCATAGCTCTTGGCCCTATTCACTGCAAAATGCAGACACAGTGAGGCAGATTACGATATGTGAATCGGTCACAAAACGAATTTAACCATTCATGCCACTGTACAAACTAAGCAAAACTACAAATATTTGCTGCACAGTATTAAAATATTCATCGTTTAAAGATAAATTTAGTGGCATTGTCCTTTCCTTCATATTGTGCTATAGTCCCCAAATAAATGGAAGGAATCACAATTGCGATTCATTTTGATTCTAAAGTGCCATTTAAAAAAAATTTGATGCAAATTTCAATAATATAATAGCAATAAACTACCCCTGGGGTTGGTATACTCCTTGATTTTGACCAGTTCCCTCCATATACACATTGAGATACACAATAGTATACAACATAATCAAAGCAAGACTTCAGGTGAATCCACTCAGTATTTCAACTGTTGTCAAGAACAAGTCTTCAAATTCTCGGTATCTGAAATAGAATATTACTGCCTCGGCATATCATAACAATACCGAACATTCGATTTCTTGGTTGACACCATAACTTCCACTCCACACACTTTAGATGCATTACTTTAGGCACGTGTGAGAATAAGTCGACATTCTTGTTCTATTTATTATAGGTATCAAGAATTAGAACCATACAAAATTTCAAAAACATCAGAAATCACTTACACTTTCACAGAATGGTGCCATGTCTATCTCCATAGGAAATGTAAATTTTCCAGTTTCTTTGTATCTTTCATATTTGACGAAATCATAGCTGAATCGTAGTAGAGAAATAGTTAAGACAGTTGGTAAGGCACGTAGCTTGGCTCCCTGTATACAAAGACAACAAAAAGTGAAATAGTTACAAGTACACACTGACTTTCATGAGTACACGTCTTTCTCACCACCATTGTTATAGCAGTGATCCACTGTTGCATCATGGGAGTTAGCAGATATACATATGTTTTAGATAAACACTGAATATTTATGGCTATTTATCTGAAGCACATAATGGTAGGAGTCATGAATATTCATCGTTCAGCTAATGGATATGAATATCTTGCAAGTCTCGTGAGGCAGTAGTAGTGGAGCACTGCTCGAAAAATGGTGAAATAAAGTTGCAATTTATTGTTTTTTTATAGTTGAATCATAAGAAATTTAACTGATGTGAAATCATGTAACGACTTTCAAGAATCCAAAATTTATGACTATATATTTTTATTTCTTGGAGTGGTGTTCCCCTTTAAACTACTGGGACTGGTACACATCCATTTACAACAGTACATCATAACCCATCAATAAACTACGGTTATACACCGGTTTTCAAGAATACACCATGTCCCTGCATACCAACCTTTTTGGCATCTACAAGTTTCCTACAGACTTCACATCTGTATTGGTTGTTGCCAGACATCAATTCCATTTCGTTGTAGAATGAATTGAGTGCATCCTCCAAACCTTGAAACCCAGCCACAGGTAATGTCAAATCTAGGAAGTCCTCCTGTAATGTCAAACAATAATGGAATGCATCACAGTACAAAACATACAAGAACAGTTGAAACTATAATGTCCTCTTCAGAAAGTTAAAGTATTGACGCATTTACCAAATAAGTCAACATGTACATGTACGCCAAGAGAACTCATACATGTATGTTTTTTTAATTTATTTTTAACACAATCAAAAGTAAAGCTAGTACATTCTTTTTGTATTGATTGCTTCAGTTGCCATGGTTACTTTACTTGTTATTCAGTCACACTATACATTTACTTTGCTCTTGTTTTGCCATTCTTTATTTTCTAGACAAATGGTCTGTGTTTTGAATACCTAGATCACCTTACTGTCAAATACAACTGTTGACATCAGATCGTGAATGAACGGAACCTGTTACAAACAGGGAAAGTAAACAACTGAATTGGATTAATAGCACTTGGCACAGTATGTTGTAAGTACAGAGATTTATGTTAGATTTCATAATTTGATAAGAACAGTTGTATGGCTTTTTACATAATTGTTCATCTTCCAAATCTCCAGTTCCCCTGGCATTTCCTGCACACATAAAACTGTTCTTATCAAACCATGAAATGTAATACAAGTCTCTGCTGTTACACACTTGTACTTTTTTCTTGAATATTGGTGCTCCTCACCAGGTGTATTACCATTTCTTTGAAATGGACACACTTTTATTCTTTTATATCTGGTGAATAAAATCAATTCAAATCAATTTAATTCAATTCCAATATGCTGTGCCAAGTGTTGTTAACAACTAATTTGTTTACTTTCCTTGTTTGTAACAAGTTCCATTCATTCACACTCTGATGTCAGTAGTTGTAACGTAGAAGTATGTATGAATGTAACAAGTTCCATTCATTCACAGTCTGATGTCAGTAGTTGTAACATAGAAGGATGTATGAATGTAACAAGTTCCATTCATTCACAGTCTGATGTCAGTAGTTGTAACATAGAAGTATGAATGAATGTAACAAGTTCCATTCATTCACAGTCTGATGTCAGTAGTTGTAACATAGAAGTATGTATGAATGTAACAAGTTCCATTCATTCACAGTCTGATGTCAGTAGTTGTAACATAGAAGTATGAATGAATGTAACAAGTTCCATTCATTCACAGTCTGATGTCAGTAGTTGTAACATAGAAGTATGTATGAATGTAACAAGTTCCATTCATTCACAGTCTGATGTCAGTAGTTGTAACATAGAAGTATGTATGAATGTAACAAGTTCCATTCATTCACAGTCTGATGTCAGTAGTTGTAACATAGAAGTATGTATGAATGTAACAAGTTCCATTCATTCACAGTTTGATGTCAGTAGTTGTAACATAGAAGTATGTATGAATGTAACAAGTTCCATTCATTCACAGTCTGATGTCAGTAGTTGTAACATAGAAGTATGTATGAATGTAACAAGTTCCATTCATTCACAGTCTGATGTCAGTAGTTGTAACATAGAAGTATGTATGAATGTAACAAGTTCCATTCATTCACAGTCTGATGTCAGTAGTTTAACATAGAAGTATATATGAATGTTGTCCTACCTCTCTCTCACTAACTCTTCCACATTCTTGACAAATGATCTACAAAGTGAGAAAAAAAATATCATATGAATATCATTAAAATGACAAAATATGAAATATGGTATTTGACAAAACAGTCCAATTTTCAAACTTGTTTTATTATACATGATAAGAATAAAATATGTTTTCAAAATTTAGAGAAATGATCCAAAATAAATTCTTTGTAAGTTTGTGATTTATAAAATGTTGTGTTCTACTTTTTGAAAAAAAAAATTTATATACTAGTATGTAAAGTTGCTGTGATTTACGAAAAATAAAAATGATAATTAACTTGAAAACATGTGGCATTGTGAAGGACAATACACAAACTATTTGACTATTGAAATACATACAAAGAATGCAATGATGCGTTGAAGGAATGTTAACTCCTATAAGTATTACACCATCCACTACAGCAACATCATTGTATGTCACACACTGCTGGGTTGATTTGTATCATGAATGTTTTAAAAAAGTCAACCTAACATTCTAGAAGGGACAATAAAAACCATCCGTGCTGGTATGTGAGGAAACTGTTCTATACAGCCAAACTTTGATTTCAAATTCACATGATGTTCCAAAGTGTTTTTTCTTTGCGTGAAAGCAACCAGACGTACCCATCAATGCTGGTGGTGGTGGTGGTGGTAGGAATATAACTGTAACATGCAAACACTGATAACCCAGAGACTTAGCTATCTGGCTTGATGATGTCATTCACCAGAAAAGCCAATATACTGTGTTAGATAGCTAAAATTCTGGGAATGTCAAAAGGTTTTGAACCACATAGATTGCAGGTTAGTCCCCCTCCCCCTCCCCCTCCCCCATCCTATGTTAAAGATAACTATTTTCAATCAGCTTGGGATTGAAGGTACATGTACAGATAGTGATATCCCCCCCCCCCCCCCACACACACACACACACAAAGTTGGCTTGTATCATTAGCCACTGGTGTTCCAGAATACCCTTAGCATCTCACTACCATACTGTGCTACAGAACCCCTTGATTTGCAGTGTAGCTTTCAATATGCCATCAGTTGTGCCCTGTGTCGTTCCAAATTATCTTGAAGTATAGCAGACCACAATCTTACATTCCATATTTGTGCCAACATATTTCTCGTAGAAAAGTTTAGCACTCTTTTGATGTGAAAATCAAGTCTGAATTAGGAGATTTTAATACTGGTAAATTCTACAACTCTGTGTGGTATAGGTCAGATTGTTAATGTTTAATTTGGTGAAGTTCATCATAATTTATGATTATTTCAGCACATCACGACAACTTGATATTTATCACTTTAATAATGTTTAATACACCTCGGGGAACAATTTCGCTAAAAAATGAAAGTTATTCAAATCTCTCTAAATCATAGCTAGTGGAAACTGTCGATGTCCAAATCTTGCTATATGAAAGCTTGTTTCTAGTTTCCAATAGCAAAGGCAATTCGGTGGCTCACCGCTTGATTTCAAAGAAATCACCAATACTTTTCCATCATGTTACCATAACGCAGTATTTGGTAGGAGCTTTTTTTTTTTTGGTTCTAAAATAAATAGGTTAATCTTAATATCTCTATTTCAAAAATTTGTATGGTAACCATGATTTTTTTTCTTGAGTTAAACTGAGATTTGGTTGGAGTTTTCTTGAATGAAGTAACAGCATACAGTTAAAACTTGTATTTTTGAGGTCTGTGCTATGTTAATCATCGCCCCTATGGGTAGGATGGCGGTTAAATCAAGCATACTGTGCCTGTAGCTGTCACATTACATGGTACATTATTTATCATGAAATACTGACAGTTACACCCTTGTTATTCATTTATAGGAGTCAGAAAGTCTGGAGTGGCTCATTCACAACTAAAATGGATTTCAGATTTTGAAACTGCTTTTAATATCAAACAACCATGTATGTTAGAACAAGCTGTCTTTTTTTTAAAAATGAGGCAATATAGAAACATGTCCATCATTTGGGATGAATTGAATTTAGGGACATTCTTTCTTTATGATTCAACTGTACGAGTCACATTCAATGAAACATGGGGATATTATTTGTATGAATCACAAGCTGTAATGTTTACCCACTCTTGTAAACCCATAATCCTCTTTGCACCAGTTGTACGACACGTGCTGTGATTGTTGGCAGACCCAGAAGACTGATCTAGCAGTGAAAAGTGTTAACATGAACTATTTTAATAAATTTGATAAAAAATCTGGGATTGATGAGAGAAATGATATTTTTGGTTATATTTTCTCTGAGCACGATCAGACCATAACAAGTATAACCATTACCTGATTGACGATAGCACCATGGTAAAGTTTTGAGATCAGATCTTGTCCCGCCGTGCCAACCAGAGAACTCTCTACTGCACTGAATAAAATGCGATTCAATTCCTGCACATCATGCTGTTGTAACTCCTGTAAAATACCAAAGTGTATGCAGGGAGTCACATGATGTCTGCAATGGTGAGAAGACAACAATCACAACTGTCTACTTCCAATCTCATCAAAATGTACAACATGTTACCTAGACTGGAGTAGTATATGCAGTGCACAACACATTCAACAACTGTCAAACATTCTAAATATCCAAATTTCACAAATTTTGTCGATTATAATAACTGTTATCCCAATACAACTACATGTAGTACATTTTTCTAATGATAGGCTTTTCTGTCAAAAAACTCTCTCTATTTACAACACATTCAACAACTGCCGTACATCAAAAAATCCAAATTTCACCAAGAATGCTGATAAAAAGTATTTATCACAATTCAGACCTTGTTTTGCCAAAAAATCTCTTTACTCACTCCAATATACAAGGTAAGATTGAAGCAAATTTGTGCATGTAGTCTAACTTTCGGAATGATATTTTTTGCCAAAAAGCACTGACTATGCGATAAAATTTAAACAAATTGTACATTATGTTACTATAATGTCGAGAGAAAATTTCTTCAACTCAAAAATAACATTTAGTTTAGATAAATTGCAACAAACTATATAAATTATGATACAACAGCCATAAATGATCAAAAACAATCTTGTTATTGTCACAGACATGGTCGTAAAAAAAATCAAATAAAATTTCAAAATGTCACCTCATTATTTGTCCAACCAAAGCTATCCGTCAGGTCTGCTGTGCTGGCACTTTGTTGATCCAACAGAAGAAGTCTGGAAAATAGTCTCTGAAGTTGAATAGGAATAACACGAACCTATCAAGATAAAAATGGGATGCAAGTTTATGAAATGGACATTAAGAACACGGCATGGTCAGTTACAAAAAAAAGGCGCACCCATCAACACGCACACTACTAACATTAGTAATGAAAGAGTGAGATTTTCCCTTACTTGATCATGTTAGACTTACAAAACATACATAACGATAAATTTATAGACAACAACTGGTTGTTATGTAGATTTGATTTCAGGAATGGGTATTGGTAGAATACTGAAAAATTATACATTTCAATGATCATTTGAAATATTTGATTGCGGGAGGCCATGTTGAAAAGTAATGACACCATTATATCCAGGAAGAGAAGTACGGCCATCACCACATGATCAATTACTTGAAGTATACCGGTACTTTTTATCAACAAATAAGTAACACATAAACCAGTCAAACTGAAACTCGAAATCTGAGAAACTTCCATACTTATCCTACCATCAATATCAGGTAAATACTTCATGCTTCTTGTCAGTACTTCACTAAATCTGTACCACAGTGGCAAAAAAAATGTGCTTTGAGAGTCCAGTCAGACGGGTAACAGTGTGGGTGTTACATCAGATTACATCCCAGCACAGCATTAATTTCAGTCAGTTGAATACAGACAAGCAGACACTATTCACATGGTAATCACTCTAAGGTCAGCTAAGGTCAACAGGAAGGACCATGTGACTTGGATAAATTAACTACCGTACAATTTTTTTTTTCTAACTGTGACAAAACTTTGTAATATACCTTTAATAGTATATGTATCCAGGAAAAAGGCACACATGTAATTTATAGAGATTCCTGAAAAAGGTTTCATTTTTCTCTCAACATGTTGATTAAGTAGCAAGTGTTTGGCAAAAGCATACAAATTAATCAAATTGACAATCAATAAATCATTAATCATACGTCTATTCATTCTAAATACATAATAAATATGTCACAAGTTATCAAACTTACATCCGATAATTGACCAGAATCACCATGGCAATACAACACCACATATAAAGCTACACCATACAATCAAAGTCACAATATGGGGAAAGCTAGACTATACCAAGTCACTATGGGGACATTTAGACTATACCAAGTCACCATGGCAATGACTAGATTATACAAAGTTGCCATGGGGATGACTAGACTATACCAAGTTGCTGACTAGACTATATCAAGTCACCTTGGGGATCATGGGTGATTGCCATGGGGAGGGTTAGACTATACAAAGTCACTATGGGGAGGGTTAGACTATACAAAGTCACTATGGGGAGGGTTAGACTATACAAAGTCACTATGGGGATGGCTAGACTATACCAAGTCACTATGGGAGGGTTAGACTATACCAAGTCACTATGGGGAGGGTTAGACTATACCAAGTCACTATGGGGATGGTTAGACTATACCAAGTCACCATGGGGAGGATCAGACTATACCAAGTCACTATGGGGATGGCTAGACTATACAAAATCACCATAAGGAGGGCTAGACTACACCAAGTCATGATATTGATAAGGTAGGCTAGACTACACCAAAATACTGTGGGGAAGGCTAGACCATATCAAGTCACTATGGGGAGGGCTAGACTATACCAAGTCACCATGGGGAGGTTAAACTATACTAAAACAACATTGGGAAGGCCAGACAATACAAAACCACCTTCGTGGGGGCATATATGTTGGACTTTACTCCAGGGTCTATACATACATTCATACACAAGATATACATGCAAACACAAAGTAACAAAGTGACATCTATACTTATACAAATTACATGTATTTCTACACACAATACACATTTTAGTAATTTCTACATACACACAACACACATTTTAGTAATTTCTACACACACACAATACACATTTTAGTAATTTCTACACACACACAATACACATTTTAGTAATTTCTACACACACACACACACACACACACAACACACACTTTAGTAATTTCTACACACACACAATACACGTTTTAGTAATTTGTACACACACACAACACACATTTTAGTAATTTCTACACACACACACAACACACATTTTAGTAATTTCTACACACACACACAACACATATTTTAGTAATTTCTATACACACACACACAACACAACACACACAACACATATTTTAGTAATTTCTATACACACACACACAACACAACACACACAACACATATTTTAGTAATTTCTACACACACACACAACACACACATTTTAGTAATTTCTACACATTTCTAAATTAGAAACAAACCTTAGCCTCTGGACTATCTTTATCTTTCAATTCTCCTAAATCTCCTGGACCAAGTTGAAACAGTGACTCTGGGCAGAAAGCAAAAATTAAAAAAAAATACATAAGAAATACATAAACGTGTCCAAATGACATTTTGTATTATAGCATTCTTGTATTTTCCTTTCAACACTTGATATTCTTTTGTGTGTGATTTTATAGGAACATATATTAGCACCATAACAATTGTACTGCACTGTTGAGATAAACCGTTTTCTGTACCTAGGGGGTACGACCAGCTAACAATGTATCTTGACAGCACAGTAAACAGGCTATATGACAGAACCCCAAGCAGCGTGATTGTTAGTATGGCATACTCAGTGTGCTTGAGGTGTTCTCTGTGGTTGTACTTTCAATGGAATAGCATAGCGAGTGAAAATACAGCAAACACAGTTTGAGAGCAAATACCTCTGAATACCCACACCAGCACTCACACCTCATCGGGTTCTGTCATTATGACATGTTTATCCAAAACAGTAATATCATAAAAAATCATCCGATATGATCACACTATTTTGTGTACAAGTAACAATCAACCATTCATTTGCATACTTATTTGCATACAGGTATACAATAATGTTTTTGGTACAACACAGCAATACAAACACCACCAATATGCTTATATATACACTTTGATGCAACAAATACATGTGTAATTTGATTGATAACTGATTGATCATCACACACACACACACACACACACACACACACACACACACACACACGCATGCACGCATGCATGCATGCATGCACAATTGATCTTATCAAAAACTGTTTGTCACTACATTATTATAACAGTAAATTTTGTGCATTAACATGACAATCTCAACTGACTTGTCTGTGTACAGTTTCAATGTTCATTAAATTCAACTATGTAGTTAATTTTGATTTCACAATTAATATCATCTACATAGGCTCTCCTTGTTTGATTAAAACAAGCAGTGGTTCTAATTCAGCTGAAGAGAAACAAATTAGATGGTTACAAGTTTCCTTTCTTTATTATATCAAATGTTTTTTATTTATTTGTCTTTTTATTAAAACTCAATGTTTCTAAGTTGTCATAGTTTATCAGTGTTCAAAACCTCAAATGTCTGTCTGACAATCTATGACATCATTTCCTACCCTAAAAAAAACCCTCTAATTATTTAGTAATGACCCTATTAGTATTGACACCTACTCCTTACAACATAACTAGTCAACAGATTTCATGAAATCAAAAAACCAAGGTTTCAATCCCAAGCTCTCACATTTGTGATTTGTTATTAGTGGACTTTACACTGGACTTTCAAAATCTGAAAATAATCTGGAAATAAAGATTCTATCCTATCAGAAAATCAAATGCAAATGATAAGTATACAGTAGAAAACTGATAATTCAATATGACAAATAATTTGTACATGTTTTTCATCTGTACAAAGATACATATATACAGCTTAATACAATGATATGAAATGAACAAAGACTATTAATTTTGTAGCATAATTGGTCTGTCTCCTTTCTGCTGCCATAATTTTAAGGACTATTGTGAAATGTGAAAGTCAGTTATGAAATGTCACAAAAATAGTTTGAAATATAAATAGTGGCATATACACTAGCTCTGTACAATGTTGAACTTAGTATCATTGCTGGTTTATTAATTTTATGTTCGAATACTAAACCGTTGGGTAGTCATTTTTCTCTGCATTGTTGAGATCGTCTGCAACTATCCATTGGTTTTTCAATTTGAAGATCATATTGAGAGTTCTTTGTCAAGATTGACCAGTGTAGACTAGTCAATAAGTGTATAGTATGCTTCCTTATTCATTTAGTAGAGAGGGCCGGGTCAAATTTATAAATTAGTTTTAAATGTCAATGTCAATCATTATTTAAATACAGTGTAGATGTAGACAAAAAGTGGCACAATACATGATGGAAGGATAAATAAACAAATAAATATATAAATATATGAACAAAAACACTTAATATTGCATCTGGATGTTTTGTCAAACTCTGTTGTCAGATACAATGACTAAATCATAATACTGTACACATGAACAATATCGAATCCCCTGTGAGAAAACACATTTGTGTAGCCATATATCCAATCAAATTGATTTTTAGGTCCGCACCCAAAATTAGCGCCCCCAATCTGATGAGTCACGATTTCAACATTAATAATGATAATAATTAAATTATTTTTAAATATTAGTTACTGCTCACAGATGTAATATATTTGACATACAATGTCTAATCATTGGTATTTTATCGATTTTCAGTGAATACATTGTTGGACGTCTGATCGATAAAATTGAAACTTCAGTTACAGATAGTGCTGACACATTGTACTACCAGACAAAATCACGGACAAAATACTGTAATATGCAAAGTTTGTTGTTGTTATTGTTGTTGTTGTTGTTGTTGATGTCGACGCGATGCATGCATGATGATGACTAGCTATTAAACTGTTCCTTAGCGACACCGCTCATCTGTTCCAATGTCTCGTTAACCACGGTGTTGGTTCCAGTCTGGGTCACGTGAAAGTACTTACCTCGAAACTCTGGAGTGTACAGCAACGTCTGTAGTAACGAGTTTAGATAGCACGTAGCCCCTTGATTCTTTATACCGCTAAGACCACATGCAGGACGACGAGCAGGGGGAGCCGGAAGTTTGTCACCGGATCCCTCATTCATTGCTGTCTCAGCAGCAAGGAACTCTGCGTCCTCGCCAAACAGTCCCTCCAACATATTCAGATAAATTCTTGAAGCTAAATTCCTCAAAAAAGCTTAAAAATGGAGACATGCCGAAGAAATTGCACAACTTTCGGTTTTGTTTGGAAAGCTCATGTACGCAGCCATTTTGATTATCCAATAATTCACTAGCACTGCGCCATCTACAGGCGACCTTGAAACATACGTCCCTGCTTGAAACTAAAGTCAAGAATTTTTAGTCGCCTCCAGTGCAGTGCGAGTTCCGTACACTGACAACTATTACCATGATTACATGGTGCAGTACTTAGTTCAAAGTTATTCCCCACCATTAGTTCTGTTTTACCTAACTTGCAGTTTTCCGTGTACAAACAAATACACCCACTCTGGCTGAGAGAGGGGATTACATGTGTAAAAAACAAAAGTTCTATATCTTCATTCATTCATTCATTCATTCATTCATTCATTCATTCATTCATTCACTCACTCACTCACTCACTCACTCACTCACTCACTCACTCACTCACTCACTCACTCACTCACTCACTCACTCACTCACTCATTCACTCACTCACTCACTCACTCACTCACTCACTCACTCACTCACTCATTCATTCATTCATTCATTCATTCATTCATTCATTCATTCATTCATTCATTCATTCATCCAGACGTTGAGTGTGGACAAAATGTGAATAAACAAGTTGTAAGCAGGGTTCGCCGTAGAAAATACTGACAACTTTCATAAAAATAAAATCAGCACTTATCAAAAGGAAAGACATTCTACAGAGTTATATGGGAAGCAGTTACATGTAAAAGATATACATTACATTTTATCTAACCTAAAGTTTACACTTTCGTATCATCTTATTTTGTCATTTTGTTAACTATTACAAGTCTAGTTTTCTAGAATATATATTTACTACTAGTTTGCTTTTAGCACCAAACACTTACATGTAATGCAGAAATTCCAATGAAGAAGTGTAGTTTTCTTAACAGATACAGTAAAGATTCTATTCTATTCTATTCTATTCTATTCTATTCTATTCTATTCTATTCTATTCTATTCTATTCTATTCTATTCTATTCTATTCTATTTCTATTTTATTCTATTCAATTCTATTCTATTCTATTCTTTGGTCACAAGGAACAAAAGAAAAGTTCTTTTCTTTCGAAGTTTCTATGGTAACTAAACAACTCACAAATAAAATGGTTTAGTTCAAATACGTTACGTGCTCATTCCAACCTTGCTCTTTTTATTTATATGGATTCGTGTTATGTTCGCATGGAAAAAATAGTTTCACTCTCTCATTCGTTATTTGTACAGAGGGTGTAACTTGGACTCTGACATGCCACCACATGTTAATTTCCCGCTAATTGCAGGTCAAAGCATTGGCCAATAGCCATGCGATAATTTCACACTTCACGTGCTAGTCTTCGCTTGATTGGCTAACAACGACCACGGCTGTTTTGCATAATATAAATGGAGGTCACGAAGCCATGAAAGCCGGTACATACTGTTTGTCTGATGCAACACATTCACTATACCACAGTCATTTAACCACGCGTACGCACACCTTCAGTGCTTCACGAAAAGAGCGAGAAGTTGACACACCTTCAAACCTGCAGGAGAAGAAAAGATAGTTTTTGTATAAATCATCCAACAAGAGATCGGATAACGGTAAGAGCAACAGATTTCTCGAAACGTAGATTCAGATTCGAATCACTTTCATAACTTGATAATCGCGAGGCATGGCTCCATCTGGAAAGTCTTGACATGGGATCTTCTCATTACAAAACTAGTTTGGTGCGGTAAACATGATTTTGATATCAGTTTTTCGCATGCATTACTCATGTTTCACATGTTATTAGACATCCATACACGGAAGTTGAGTACATCATAATAAACACAGTCACGTCATAACACGTTATCTCGTGTAGTACAAGAACGTGTACTTGACAACATCCCATTTAATTTGCATACACCATTTCTCACATATCTAGGTGGCCAATAATAATTACCAAATAACTTTAAAATAATATTTCTAATTGAAATATAAGTTGATTCTGCAAATAGAACTTGGTCTGCAATGTCATGGTATGGTATTTTTTTTATTGTCATTTACATTTTAATATCATTTGAATGAGTAAATAATATTAATAATGATAATAATAGGAAAATAGTACTTTTCAAGTGAGTGAGTAAATTATGGTGCTTAGCTGTACAATACAAAATTTTTGATAAAGTAATGCACAAATGGTAATTTTTTGTTTTTAATATTTCTAAATTTTATTATGTAATCAATTATGGAAATTAAGATATGTTGTAATGTTTGTATATTATGATAACATAATACCAACAGGTGTTACGGTCATCAATAAAATACACGGTTGTTGACTGTTTGCTCACATGTTCCCATGTGGTAACAGTATGGTCATTCAATAATTGCCTTAGGTAGCCTGTTTGTATGAGATTGAGAGATTGAATGGAAATTTGAATATACCATGTGTTAGAAACAGACCACTTCACTGGAAGACATGCCATAAATTATAACCACTCCACTGTCTAGTGTGTGTAAGTCAGAGTTTTGAAAAGCTGCTAGTTTTTCTGCCATACACTCTGTCTAAAGCTAAAACTTTATTTTTGTAAAATTTTCCTACCCATCTTACTTCAGATTACCATTTGTAATAATTCACCTATATCAACAAGATATACCCCCAGACTCATTGTATATTGTAGTATCTATTTCAGCTCTACATTTATTTTAGCTGAATCAGTGAATATGCACAAAAGCTTTTTCTATGAACATAAGTCCCACTAACATTATACTTTACAAGTTGTCTTATTTGTCTTATTCAGCTGTTGTGAATGATTATGTGTACAGTCTACTTTTCGTTGTATCGTCATCAAAATTCAACTGTGCCTGGCATGTCCTAGATTGCCATTCCGTCAAAGATTTCATGTGCCAAAATAAATGTTACTATAGTAACTTTTAACATCAAAACTGCATAATATTTGCACCGTTTAACTGGATGACACAGCTGACTACCACACATGGACTTTGTCAGATACAAATGATGCAATAATTGTGCGTCATACTTTGTGTTCAATTTCCTTGCAATTTGTTTGAAAAACATTGACAGAAACTGACCTTACATGTGAGGTCATCAGATAACCAGGGGGCCTAGGTCAGTCAACTCAATTGTCTTCAAACTGTTTACTTCTTCACCTTTTACATCAACAAGAACTTGTTTACTTCTAGAAGTTAGACCAGTACACTTGTATGACTAGAATATTTACAATAGGTTTTAAGTTGTTTGAAACGAAAGGCCTGTTTTGTTATTGGTATCCAAACTATCGTTTATCAAACTCTTCTGATCGCTGTATTTAATCTGAGTGACTTCCATGTATTTTAGATACATTATCAGTATAAGTACATCCTATGATAAGATACTTATTATTCAAGTATAAGTACCAATGCCATCTTGCAGCTGTTTTTTTACTTCCAAATTCTCATCACACAAAAATATAACCTTGGTTGTCATGGTTATCTCTAAAGTACAGAGAAAAAAAGATAAGTAGAAGTCCAGATTATTTAGCCCCTGATGAAAAAATGAACAAAAATTTCACATTCACTTCCAAATTTTTTTTTGACTGTGTCGAAAATTTCATTTGTAACCATGAACTAAGTGCAACTGTGGAGCAAATAACTGACCTAGAATCTAAAGTCAGTATTGCATCAGCTGATCTTCCATGTTGCATAAATAATCATTCTCGTACTTTGTGCTAGATGTTTCCTAGCAATGTCAAAAAAGTATCTAACTTTCACTGGTTAGCACTTAGCAGAAAGCAAGTATCCACAGACAGTGTTGGAGAGAAAAATGTTAAAGTTACATAGTGTATCAGAGTATAGGGGAAATTCATCATGTAATATATGTGTGGATGATTTAAAAAATTGAAAGATGTATTTTAACATATGTAATTTCAAGTATGATTGACACTAGCCTGTGTAGAGTAAAGGACTGTCCTAGAAAGTAGGTCAGTATTGCATCAGCTGAAACAGAGGCAGAACTGGGTCAAGTACCAATCACTCTTAGTAATAAAATGATAAATTACTATTACCAGCAGAATGCAATGAGTACTATATTATTTTTAACCACAGATAGAGTATCACAGTGTCAGCTGTATGTTTGTTTAAAGCCAAAACATATTGGCAAAACTAATGAATAGATAGGTAAGTGGGGATGGCCATGCATAGTAGTGGCAAAAAGTTAAAGTTGATAGCTGGTATGACTGCCAGTTACATCCTAGCTTTACCCAGTGTGGATGCATTCCGATGAAAGTTTCCTCATCCCACAACATTGTAAACCACAGGCCTCATTATCGCCCCATATGAAATATACTGGTGAAGCAGTATATATTTCATTACTGTGAAGAGGTACATGTATATTACATTTCATAATTTGTTGCGTCAGCAGAAATATGAGCTCTGGCTTGCAAGAATATTGTCCCATGATAGTGAAACATATGGTATGTTGCATACCATTAGTATATAGTACATGTGCTTTTTTAGTTCTCAGCTTTCTCAATGATTAACAGCTAACATATGGAGTTTTTGTTGTATTCATAATATTTTGTAAAGCACTAATAACGTTTCAAAGTAAAATTTCTCCCGTATATTTCATCTGTAGCATTGATGATCAGTTCACTCACCTTGTGTATTACATTTACTTTTATCAGTCAGCATAGAGTGTTTACATCATGATCTATGTTTTTGCTTCACTCTCTTACAAACCAATTGTATTGCTAGTGATTGACAAATGATTAATGGTGCTTGAAAAATCATATACTCAAACTGATTGGTTTTAAAAATGCACTCAAACTGATTGGTCACAATGGGGAGTGGTAACGTACATCAGCCGAATTTGACCATACTTAAATGAAGTCAATATGTAAATGTGACCTCATTGAGATGAGTACAAGAATGACATAATTTACATATATTGGAAATATTTACATACATGCATGCTGATAACTGCCATTGGGGGCATTGCTAAAGTTACCGTTTACCATCACTAGCATTACTAGCGGTTTGTGAGACAGCGAAGCATTAACACAGATCGCGATGTAAACAGGCTACTGAGTCATTGCTTATCATTCAGTATTGAATCTTTACAACTCTCTGTCTGTATGTTCAACAGTTGTTACTTCATTCTATGATTTCAGCATTCAAGATGTGTGGTATATGGGCCATATTTGGTAGTGATGAAAACGTGTCCAAACAGTGTGCAAGTGCACTGACTATCCAACATCGAGGACCTGACGCCTTTCGCATCGAGAATGTCAACCATTTTAAAAACTGTTGTTTCGGATTTCATCGTTTAGCCATCGTAGATGATTTAAATGGAATGCAACCTATGAGAGTCAAATCACATCCACATATATGGTTATGTTACAATGGGGAAATTTACAATTATAGGAAGGTAAGTTTTAACAAAATTTTACTATCATTCCTTTAAATGTTGCTATGGAAACCAAGACGTCAGCAAACTAAGATGGATACAAACTAAAACTATATTTTCAGAATGTTGATATAGGTTATGAGCATATGTTAATGTATGTACTCATAGTAGGGTAGTGCCTCTAATAGTGAGTTTTCTTCAAGTGGCTGTATGTTCAACTTCATTCAGTGTTATAAGGCACCACCGCTTTCACCCACATGTGTAATCTACTACGTATAACAAGGATGTCTATCTTTAGAATTTTGACATTCTCTCAGTGAAACATGGCAGTGGATTGCATTGAGTTTCAACATTTTCATATAAATAACTGTTATTTGTTACCTATAATAGTGTTAAACACTTCAGGAGTCTAAAATGTGAGATGTGAGATTAAAAAAATAATCCTAGGACCATGAAGTTGAAGACTTTAAATTTGTACATAACTATAATTGTGCTATCATGCACTTCAATCCACAGGTCCAAAATCAATATGATTTTGACTACCAAACAGACTGTGATGGTGAAGCAATCATTCATTTATATGCTAATCTGGGTATTGAGGCTGCTACAAAATTATTGGATGGCGTTTATGCTTTCATTTTGCTTGACACTGCCAATAGAAAGGTAAGGACATCACCAATGGTGTATTATGTTAGGAACTGACAGTGTCTATGTCTTCAGATATAGTTGTCTGCATTATAGAGTTTTATCATTGCAAAATATTTGGTGTGTGTATGCATATATGTATGTATATATATTTGTATGCATGTATGTATGTATGTATGTATGTATGTATGTATGTATGTATGTATATATATTTGTATGCATGTATGTATGTATGTATGTATGTATGTATGTATGTATGTGTGTGTATGTATGTACATACGTATGTATGTATGTATGTGTTTGTATGTATGTATGTATGTATGTGTGTATGTATGTATGTATGTATGTATGTATGTATGTATGTATGTATGTGTGTATGTGTGTATGTATGTGATGGCGTATATGTGGGGTCAGTAAGAGCATCGTTGTTTGTACGTGTGAATGGGTGAATATGTGTACAGTATACAAAAAAACTAGACGAGAATATATTTGATCCCTGGTTGTATGATATTTGTGAGAACAAATGACAGAACCAGACAATTTCTAGGTTTTCTTGGGCAGAGATTTGTGCAATGTTTATAGCCTTATGTTTATTTTGTTGTATTTCTAGGTATTCTTGGGTAGAGATTTGTATGGTGTTAGACCAATGTTCAGATTACTAAAGGATGATGGTTTTCTCGCTGTGTCTTCAGAAGCCAAAGGTAAATAAACTATGTGACTAGGGCAAACAGAATATGTGTGTGTGTGTGGGGGGGGGGGGGGGGGGGTTATCCACGTATTGATTACTGCTCCAAATGTAATCTTCTGATTGAAAAAATACAAAGTATCAAAGAGATATATCATGGTAAATGTGATGTTTTCATCAGAGGTTTTCCCATAAACCCTTGCAGGAAATCCCAAAAATTGGTGAACAGTGAAGTGTCAAGCATAGTAGGGCTTTTTTTACAAAATATCAAACTTGCGTACATTACCAAGGTGCTATTTTATGACCTAAAACTGTGTATATGTCGATAGCAGTAATCAGTACAAGTATAGTACAGTACTAAAGGCAGAAATGTCTGTGGACTTTTCCTTCAATGGAACAACATTTGACATTCTGTTTGTTGGTGTTGTAATCTTCTACAGGTTGTATAGGTTACACATTTGTAGTAAATTTATTTGTGATGTATTCGTCTCTCCAGGTTTGATGGGTTTGGCACACGGTGATAATGATCATGACATTGATGTTATTCCATTTCCACCTGGTCACTACGAAGCTTATGATCTTAAAATGAGTGGTAAAGTGTCATTTATAGAAAGAGTACAATTCAATGCTGTTGGGGATATCCCTAAATGGTCTGAGCTTGAAGGCAATGTCAAACCAAGCAGTAAGTATTTGTTATTATTTGACATCATGTGAT
This sequence comes from Glandiceps talaboti, assembly GCF_964340395.1. Lineage (NCBI taxonomy): Eukaryota > Metazoa > Hemichordata > Enteropneusta > Spengelidae > Glandiceps > Glandiceps talaboti. The sequence goes on from NC_135552.1 coordinate 12,190,884, forward strand.
GACAGCAAGTTAACTATCAGCTAGCTAACATAGACACAAACTATAATTACATTTGTGTTGTATGTGGCAGATTACACAAGTGGATGACAATGGTGATATTGGGTGATAAAGTGATGATAAGTGTGCCTTGGTAATGCAGGTATAATCACCCTGTCATCAAGATAGTGTAACCACTGAATGATGTTGAATTTGTGGCCACTTGGGTGAAAAGTTGCTCTCAGAAATACCACCCTACTGTGAGTGTAGTTACATCACTTGAACAGCCATAGATAGTTTATATCAACATACTGCAGTTTTAGTTTGTGTCTGTGTTAGTTAGTTGATAGTTCAGTTGCCGTTGTTGTAGTTCCATTGAACAAAGTTGCTCCATAAATAACAATTTTAGGGAATATCTGTATTTGATACTGAGGACAGAATGTTATCTCATAACAGGTGAAATCTTGTGTAGTAAGTTACGCTTGAATAAGCATAATTTATGTGGTGTGTTTTCAAAAAAAAAATTTTCAGAAATTTTTCCACAAACTTAGTGATAAGTTATAAAAATATTATATCAACTTAAAAACAAATTCCATAAAGTTATCTACGGTCATATTATTCTTGTTCATAAATGAATTGAACTTCCAAACCTGATGAAATGTACTTACTACTGGTATGAAAGTACTGGTTCTGTATAATGAATCACACCATAGTGGGAACCTGGAGGAATGATGCATGTACATTATGACTACATAAAGACTAACATAGCTATATTGTGTTGTAGGTGAAGACCAAAAGGAAAACATCCGTGTTCTCCTCAAAGAGGCTGTTAGGAAACGATTGATGGCACATCGTAGGATAGGTTGTCTTCTCTCAGGTAATCAAAGTGTTATTATGTTGATGTAATCTCAGTCATCAGTGATTTGGAACACAAATTGGTTTGGCCATGAACTCCTTTGTATCAACTTGAGTGTGAATCAAAACAAGCTTGTTTCTCCACTGGGATGTACAGAAAGAAATGTTCTTTTCTACCAATTTGAACTTATGCCTCATTTGGGAATTTTTGCCGTGTGACACATTGCCTCATGGGAGTCAGTGGAAAATAGGTGAAAAATGAATATTCATTGCTTTTTCGCTGACAGTAATAAGCACTTAGGAGTCATGAATATTCATTATTTATCTATTTCATATGCATTTCTGCTGACGCCCTTGAAGTAATATAACTTAAGTCACTTTTCAGAATCCAAAGTTTCTAAAAATTCCTTTTATTTCCAAGAGTGGCATTCTCCTTTAAAGATGGCATGTTTTACAGAACATTCCTTCATTTTCATCAATATAATTCTCAGGTATTTAATTTTGGCATTAAATATATTTTCATGACAGGTGGTCTAGATTCCAGTTTGATTTGTGGTTTACTTTGTACAACTGCAAAAGAAGAAGGTATCACATACCCAATTCAGACATTCTCTATCGGTATGGAAGGAAGTCCTGATATCAAAGCTGCAAGAAAGGTAAATATTAGTAGAAACTAAGATATCATTGTTTTGTTCTAAAAATGAGTACCAAGTCAGAAATTTGTAATTCTTAGTATTATTAGTCATCAAAATAATACCCTTGAATAATTATTTTCAAATGTGGAATCTTCTGTAATCTGTAAGGCACATCGTGATGGGGTACCCTTTCACTTGCTGATAGGTGTGGCATGCCATACACATTATATCTTACTGACTAAATCTTCTGTTACCCTGTAGCTCAGCCATGTTAATATTATGTTGAGATTTTGAAAGGTTTCCTTCATTCTAGAATATGTGGCACCCAAAAAACATTCAACAATTACATTGTCAAAACATAGACTAGTATTAGATTGCAGGGCTACCAATTCTTGTTATGGGGCTACTGTAATTTGCAGTTAGTAGCCCACTCGGGCTTTGGAGGTGGGTGGGGGGGGTGTCATTGTGGTTTGGATTGTGATGAAAGAAAAAAATCCTTTTCTACAATGGCATATAGCATTGTCTGAAATGTGGTACATATAAATGTTTGTTCTTGTCCCAGTTTACATGATTTCTTTAATATTACTTATTAGATCAAACATAACTATACATATTCATTTACATGTATTACCTAGCTACCACGCTACTTACAGGACATTTAGAAAATATATTTCTCCATTCTTATTTATTCAACAAATGTTCTCTATTTACAAAGCAATTCCATTTTTGTGATGTAGGTGGCAAATGCTTTAAGTACAGAACATCATGAGATAATCTTTACAGAAGAAGAAGGTATTGCAGCCTTGGAAGATGTTATCTATAGTCTTGAAACGTACGACATCACAACGGTTAGAGCATCTGTTGGTGAGTGAGAATATTAACGAATTGTGCCCATCCCATAAGTACAGTAGACCTCAAATCGCTTTGATTATTAACCCTTGATAATGCATACGTAATTTCAGCCTCACAGAACAAACCTTCTCCAAACAATCGTGAACTATAGAATACTTGGCAATCTTTTTTTTTTATCTCAAACACACTAAGACACATATAATACCACATTGCTGGAACCACAGAGAGACTTAGTTGTGTTGATGAAGGATGATCACATTTTCTTGTCTTTGTTTTTCGTTGCTAGGTATGTATTTGATATCCAAGTACATCCAGAAGATGACAGACAGTGTGGTCATCTTTTCTGGGGAAGGAGCCGATGAATTGTGTCAGGGGTATATTTATTTCCATAAAGCACCTTCAGCAGAAGAGGCTGACATTGAGAGTAGAAGACTGCTGAAAGATCTTTATATGTACGATAATTTGAGGGCCGACAGAACTACCGCAGCAGCTGGGTAAGTTGATTATTACTTATTTCCACTTGGATTTGATGGTACTGAATCCATCCAGCTCCTGGTTTGTTACTTGGTATTTGTTATTACTTTCCTCTTTTTTCATCTTAATTTGGACTGTATCAAAATATGACATCTGTCAGTCAGATAGTATGTAATACATTGATACTGACTCTCTGTTTACTTTGATATTGTCATGTGTTCAGCCATTTTGGGAATTTCCTGCAAGGGTTTATGGGGAAAACCTCTGGTGATGACATCATATTTACCACCTCTCTGTCTTGACAAATACAAAGCATGTCAAGGCATATAGTAAATGTGATATCAAATGTAGTATGGCTTTTTTTTTACAAATTTTTCACCCATAGCCTCACAACTGAAAAGTTGTTTATCAACTCTCTTATCTCGGTAGAAACATTATATATATTAAATCAAACTTTTCACATTTTGGTAAAATTTTGATAAATTTTGAACTGTGACAAACATTAGTTCTTACAGGCTACTTATCTTTTACCCACAGACTGGAACTGCGTGTACCTATGCTGGATCATCTCTACTCTGCATACTACCTATCCTTACCACCAAAAGACAGACAACCACAAAAAGGTGTTGAGAAATATTTGCTACGCTCTGCTTTTGATGGTCTTGATTTAATTCCAAAAGAAGTTTTATGGAGACCTAAGGAGGCTTTTAGTGATGGCGTGTCGTCTGATAAGAAAGCCTGGTTTGAAGTATTGCAGGACTATATTGCTACTCAGGTAAGATTTTGAATCTACCTAAGGGGGCTTTTACTGATAAGGTGTTGTCTAATGAGAAAGCTTGATGTGAAATATTACAGGACTGTAATGGTACTCACTTGGGACTTTTAATCTACCTAAGGGGTCTTTTAATGATATGCTATCATCTGTTAACAAAACCAGGACTACACTAGTCTAGTTCCTGACGGCCGTGTTCCGATGTACACTACGTTATCTCTACACATTATTGTGAGTAATGTGTGAAGATAACTTAGTGTAAATTGGAACACGGTCATCAGGAACTAGATTAGACTAAACTGATACATCCCAAACAAAACAATTGCATTTTTTAATCCAAAGTCAATAGTGTCACATCATCCTTGAAACCCCTACTAGTGTAGATAAATGACACTTTTGTTTGTAAGAACTAAAAATTCTATAAATATGTCATTCAAAAACCTTTTATGAAGTCAGGGCGATTGATTAGATGGGAGTGGCTTGCCTGGAAGTCACCAGTTTGAGCGTTACTGCTGGTATTTGTTTTTGAATGGCTATTCCTTTGGCAAGATTTGAACCAGTCAACCCAGCTGTGAAATTGAGGACCTGGTAGGACAGAGGTTACACTGTGAATGCTTTGATCCTATGTGCTTACAGCAGTGCAATGGATTTTATTCTCTCTCTGTGGAAGTTGAGGGCGTACAAACAGCCATTGTGGTGTTATTAGGTGTGTATGAGGGGTAATAACTGTAAATCACTTTTGGCACAATTTGGAAAAGCATTTCATACAAATTGATATGATTATGTTTAAGAGCTTGGATGGCTTCACAAACCGTAATCTGCAATGAGCTAAATCTCAGATCTTCTTCACTTTTCCCCCCGTAGGTAAACGATGAGTTACTTGAGGATGCTCCCAAAAAGTTTCCCTTCAACCCACCAAAGACAAAGGAAGGCTACTTCTATAGGAAAACCTTTGAGAAGCACTTCCCAGGACAGGCAGAAAATTTCATCAAATACATTTGGATGCCAAAATGGAGTCAAACAGATGATCCCTCTGCTAGGACACTCAAGCATTACAAGAGTTCCTAAAGAAACTGTTTCTTTTATCTTCTGAAGGACTTTATTTTAATCTTTTTAAATACTTATAGGGGGTCATATTACAGGGTTGTGTTATAAGTACTAATATTCTGTTTATGTTGTCCAACATACAGGGCAGTTTCTTCACAAGTCTTCCCAAGTGTATCAAGTTCAGAGCAACCCATTTATCTGAAAAAGACAAATCTATCATTGATTTTCTTAGTTATAATGTCTAACACTATATTTACTGATTCACATAGGTTATAACGCATGAGCAGTTCAGAGTTTTGTCACATCTACAATTGGCTGATCATACCGCCACCTAGTGGTCAGTTGTAACTATGGAATTGGTCATTCTGATGAGGACTGTCAACCAAAAGCTCAATGCCATACATTTTGAACTACTTGTATGTGTTTATAACCTATGGAAGTCATTTGATCTACCAAGCTGAACATTTTTAATCACCTTATTTTATCGTTATATACTTAAACTCTTCCTATTGTACAACATTGTTTTAGTTTCTTCCATTTTTAAACTCTTTGAATCAGCAATATTATTTTTCAGGTAAGAAAGCGTACATATATCGTCAACAGAAAAGGAAAAACATTAATAAAATAGAATTTATTCCATTTTAATTGACATTGTCTCATTGACACCTGAAAGTATATAGCCCTACTGTTTATACTCTGACTATTAAAGTATATTACAGTAAGCTACAAAGTTTCTGCCAAAGTGTTTGACAGGGTTTATTTTGCCATGAGTGCATTACAATACAGTATACTGTATCTAATTTCAAATCTTGCCAGCCTGTTTTTGATGTATAAAGACTCCTTTATATAGACAAGATATAATTCCCCAAACTATATGTAGAAGAAAAATACAAGAGATATGGGACAGTACAATATAATTACTTTTGGTAAATTGGAAACAATGATATAACTTTGGTTTACTAAGATAGACACAAACTAAAACTCATCACAACCTGTTGATGCAATGGTGATAAGGTATTGGATGGGCATTGGTCCAATTATAGTCTCAGTATGGGTGGCTCTGTGAAAGCTAGTTCCTGTACTTTTTTTGGACTTCCAATGTTTACACTATTTTGATCACAGGGTGATTAGACTTTAATACACAACAGAGGAACTGCTATCACCCACTTGTGTAATCTACTACATTGAATAACAATAGATTTAGTTTGTGTCTATCTAAGTATACCGAAGCCTCAATTACCGAAGTAATTTTTCAGTTTTTATGGTTCCTTTTACAAGGTGAGGGTTATCCTCTAAAATCATTGTATGCCTTGTGAATAAAGTAAAAATAAAGTTAATGAAAAGTGTCTAATTTTGCTTCCATACAGCAACTGATACGGAAGACAGAAACAGCAAAATAACATCCATGTAGTTGAAAATACCATCTTTTAAAATGCATCTGTTGTATACAGTGCAGGCTAAAGAAAGTGTTTTTTTCCTTGGTGCTAGCCAAGTATTAATTTGAACTGATACTTGTACCAATAATTTTAAAAATCTCATGTAAGTCCTCTTAAGCATAGACCCTCCACCTGGGCTATGTTATATTTTTTAAAGTGACTTCGTTATTTTAACTTTTAAGTTATCAACTCTAGCCTGTATTTGTTTCTAAAACATAATATATCAGTATCCTAAAGACACTGCAACTACAAAGACTTTTGTGTTTTGTTCTTTGTCATAATTTCTTTCAATTGTATTGTCTATATATTTTCATAATTGACTTTTAAAATATGGAAATATTAATTATGATATAGATAAGAGGGTTGGAATGATCCGGGTATTAATAAAATCATGAATATTATTGAAACTTGGATTTTTCAGAATGACTATTTACAAAACACTTCATTTGTTGTGACACACTCTGCCACTAGTAATAGGTACACATTGCAGTGTTCATTGGACCCAAATCTTATACAACTATAGTTCTCTTTACAGCACTGTTCAAGACACATCACCAAGAGTTGCAAGGAGGTTTTTGTATTCACCGTGTTAGTGGAAAAACATGCTTTGACTTGTAAAAATGTAGACCCTTAATAATCAATGTATCTGATTCCATGAAATTAGACAGTGTTACTGAAAATGTCATAAATGAGTTGAACTTTGTTTCATTGTACGTTTATTTCCCATCACTACAATTCAACCCTAACAGCTCATTCTGTTGACCTCTATGGAAAGATGGCCATGTTTATAGTCTTATACAATAAACCCCTTTCTAGTGATACAAACAACTATACATTAATAATAATAAAAATGTTTATTCACCAATATAATAAAATTAAAAAATTAAAATACATACATATACAGAATAAACATGGCAAAAAGGGATCAAGAAATAGTAAAGCCACCAGCTTGTATCCCTAGAGACTAACAAACATACATGTAAGTGCATATACACATAACAATTGCCATATCAAACTATCACTTTGAAAGAAACTAGAAAGAAACATTAAAAAACAAACAAACAAAAACAACATAGCATAGCAAACAAGATTGGAACAGTAAAATTGACACGCCTACAATTTCCATTACATTGTGGTTACTACTGTTTACCTGTCCACAATGCCATTCTTTCTGATTACAGAATGTGATTGAATAAGAAAATTTAAAACGTGATCGTAAGCATGCGTTTATAAAAGATGAATTGAATCTAGTAAATATCAATAACGCATGAAACAAGAGGCTCTTACATGTCAGATCTTTCAACAGTAGATCGAATGAATACACATTGGGATTTTGTAGTTATTTTTATACATCAAACAAAAATATTTATTCAATCCAAAATATGATAGAAATAGTCTGCAAGCTTTCACTAAATTGCATTGCAAGTTACTTGTAATGTCTGTGAATTGTATTTCGTTATAGATTCACAATAACATAGATAAGCTTATCACACTTTACAAAGATTGGTGAAGGATTACAGCCTTGTATTAAAGTCAATATACTGTCAGAATCCCTGTTGTGTTTCAATATACATCACTCCACAGAAATAAAGACATTTTTGTAAACTTCACTGGGTTCTGAGGAGTCATTTCATAAAATGATTCTGTGTAACCATCCTATATGTAACTATATATACAAAGTAGTAACTCTTGTACATACAACATTAATGGTTCTAGTAAAGACAATTGTTTTACAACTGAAATGGCAAAATTTTACACATTGAAAATCAAAAAAAAAATGTTTGTCATAGTAGATCTACAAATATTACAAGCACTCACAACTTTTCTCAAAGCCTAAGTTGTATACTATTGACAGTAAAATCAAGGTGATTTTTGGGTAGAAACACAAATTTTAATCATGATGAAGATACCAAAGAACAAACAAATGAACCCTATTTTCTTGAATGGACTTTGATAAAAACAAAATTACAATTTAAAAGCAATATTGGTGGAAAGTTGTGTCAAAAGCATCCCTATACTTCAATATAGAACATCAGGGTGATGTATTTTCATACAGTTTTCATCTCAAAATGTCTGTCAAAATGTTATCTGCACTGCTTCTTTTGTTCTGGACTGACAACAAATATAGAATGAAGTGTTTTCGACTATTTTGATTGTTGGGTAGTCAGTGGGCTGAGGATGAGTTTTGTAGTGTGCATCATTCAATAGAGGCTGAAATGTTAGTTTTATGCAGACTGTACGATGTGTGAGGGCGCCCTGTCATGGCATACCTTACAGACTATCATGGATGTATACGGGAGATTCATATCTTCTCCACTGTGCATGGTTTCAACTGTCTATCCAACTTTTTGGTAACCTCCTTCTTTCGAAAACTTGCTGCATCTTCATCGTCTTTCTCTTCCAACAATTTTGTAAAGGATGTAGAGAGATCTTTTCAAATGACATCTTCCTCCTTCTCTATCGACTGCTTCAGTAACGTTAACTCTTAAACCTTTTAGTTCTTTTTTCAAGCTGATCTTCTCACCCTCCTGTAGACTCTTTACTTTCTCTCCTCTAATGCTTTTCTTGGCAGTCGGTCATTTCGGCTTGACAACATCAGATCTGTTGTTCTCTCTGTGTACCGTGGATGTCAGGTTTGTTCTGTATACAGTGCATATATCACATCGTCGTGTAGATGATTGTGTTAACAGCTTACACCTGGTGTGCGTAACGGTTGCCATGTTGTGTCCTATCTTCTCCTCGTAGACTTCAACATTCCCATACCTGTTTTGGAAGATGGCTGTAAGGTTCAACGACGGTGACTTTGTACGGCACAGAGAGTCAAACCCTTAAATTTGTTACCACTACAGATAATTACTGTTGCTACTGCTTCAAGGAAGGCATGGCAAGACTCACTATTTAGTGTGACTGGAACATCAGTAAGGGTTGGGATTGTTTAGTTCATTTATTTATTACAATCCGTTTTTTTTTTCATATAACAATTATTAAATATTACCGAGGTGGGTGATGAAAATCTTGATATTCTACCATAATATTCAAAGTAAATTAAAACAGAACAAAATTTGGCAAACAATTCTTCATAAAACAAATTAAGAACTGAAGATACATATAATTTCAAACTCTATAATGTTAGTTACATAATTAGCATCACCAGGCTTAGAATTTCAACTCACAATTTACCCATTTGAAGATTAAGATACATAAATATAACACCCCCCCCCCCGAAGAAAGACTGTGTATTATGTAGACCGAGAGGCTGTTGGCGATGAATTCCGTACTATACTAGAATAATGTTGATACTGGTGTATAATAAACGCCAGAATTAATTTCCTAAACGAAATCCATACAGTGCAAACCAGTCTATCAAAATCTATCAAATGAACAAGTAAGGATCCAGCATAGGTTCATTGCCAACAGTTTGGGTCAATTTATCACGGTACTGTTGATATTAAATTATAACCATTTGCAATTATTTATGGATTAACATGATATTTATTATCATATTTAGTTTTTGTGTTGTTGCATTTCTACTTTTGTCCATGAATTATGTATTTTTCACACATAGTTTTGTACCAAATAGAATATATGATACTAAATTTTGGTATTTCATTATTTCTTCGTGTCATAAACGAAATCACCCGCTATCTCTTATTCTTATCATTCTTACGAACAAATCTCGTAACATTTATACTAACAAGCAGAGTAATACGCAGAGTGCCTTTTAATATGCAGAAAAAAATTATATCACAAAAACATAAGAGTTCGGCTTGTGCCCCTTTAAAAAAAAATTAGTTACGATGTCGATTACATCATGATGTAAACGTCAACAATAATAACGTGGTTGCATGAACTACATTCTGCATTCTGGCTGACGTGTCAATACAACAGCGCCCTCGTTCGACCACCAGACGTTGATTAATGGAGATTCCCTGAAATACCCAGCTGCAACCACAAGGAAGCATTACTGCTTGTTTGAATCGATTGCGTCCTTGGTATTCACCAAGGTCACCGAGGGAAATACGGGGGTCAACTCCATATGGTAGCTCGAATTGTTGCTAGATTGTATGGTGTAGATTTATCGTCGTGCACTGGGGGTCACCAGCCCCATAATTCTGATAGATACCTTGACACAGAATACTGAAGCATAACAAAACGCAAAATGGTGTTGTGTGCGATCATAACTCGAGCTAGTGATGGACTACCGTTAGCAGCATCAACTGATCTTGACGTAAATAAAGAACTGAAGGAGAGTCGGCTATATGTAAAAGCGTTGTCCAAGAAAGTGTGTCAACTCCCTGACAGGTGTTCTCTGCAGCTAGGTCACGTATGGATTCAGTGAGTAAACGTTTATACAGTCAATGTACACTGTTGAAACTGTCACCCGGCCGGTTATTTCGTCTGATCCCAATTCCCATTTTATACTTTCTGTATCATGTGCTATGGTACGATCTGTTGCCACTGTCCAGATGTTTCCACTCAAACTAAAGCCACACCAGTAGCCATTACGTGTCTTGATTATTACCATAACAGTAGAATATGAATATTGATATATTAATTCATAATCCATTTTGTTCTATAGTATAATATCGCTTATATTATATCAATCATCTACTTGGCCTATCTCTACTGAATGTTCACCTTCCCAGGTTTTGATCTGGTTTCTTTTATAACAACATACTCATTGGAAGCAAGCCAACTGAAGCTTTGCAATCTGACATACATTCTAGAATTTTGTTTTTCATATTGTATATCGATTGTTGTTTTAACATAAAACCTATTTTGTTAATCCTTTGTAAGTACATCTGAATAATTATTACAATGATGTAATTTCTACATATTAGTTTTATTATTTCTGATAATGTTTCTACTATTGCCTTTGATATGGCTCATTCAGTCTGTGATAAAAAATCTCATTTTAATCAATTTAACCATGGAGGTAGAACTCCCCAGTGTTTGTTGTTAGTCTGTTGAAGTGTAGTCTTGTTGAGGAGTGGGGCCCAGGGTGGGAAGATAACAGTGAGCTGGTTGTCCACATAACTGACTCACAGCCCTGGGTGGGATGTTAACAGTGAGCTGGTTGGTTATCCACATAACTGATTCACAGCCATGGGTGGGAAGATAACAGTGAGCTGGTTATCCACATAACTGACTCACAGCCCTGCTTGGGAAGATAACAGTGAGCTGGTTATCCACATAACTGACTCACAGCCCTGGGTGGGAAGATAACAGTGAGCTGGTTGGTTATCCACATAACTGACTCACAGCCATGGGTAGGAAGATAACAGTGAGCTGGTTATCCACAGAACTGACTCATAGCCCTGGGTGGGAAGATAACAGTGAGCTGGCTGGTTATCCACAGAACTGACTCATAGCCCTGGGTGGTAGGAAGATAACAGTGAGCTGGTTATCCACATAACTGACTCATAGCCCTTGGTGGTGGGAAGATAACAGTGAGCTGGTTATCCACATAACTGACTCACAGCCCTGGGTGGTGGGAAGATAACAGTGAGCTGGTTATCAACATAACTGACTCACAGCCCTGGGTGGGAAGATAACAGTGAGCTGGTTATCCACATAACTGACTCATAGCCCTGGGTGGGATGTTAACAGTGAGCTGGTTGGTTATCCACATAACTGACTCACAGCCATGGGTGGGAAGATAACAGTGAGCTGGTTATCCACATAACTGACTCATAGCCCTGGGTGGGTAGATAACAGTGAGCTGGTTATCCACATAACTGACTCACAGCCATGGGAATGAGATTAGGATTAAAACTTGGGATGTAAAAAAAACCAGTTGTGTGGCAGAGACATTTTGTCCTGAACTAAAGAATTATCTATTTATAATCTCATCTGGCTGTAATCCAAGCCCATGGGATTGAAATATGGGGTTTAACAACAACAACAACAACAACAACAACAACAACAACAACAACAACAACAACAACAACAACAATAATGGTGCTTTATTTACCAAGTATATCATGCTAATAAAAGTATGGTATTGTAAAATATGAATTATTTTTGTTTGTTTCAGTTTTATAGTGTCTCTTGGAGTTTGTTTCATGACTCTATGTGAAGAAAAGTATCCCACAGTCCTTGCCTTCTGTTTCTTGGATGAAATTCAGAGAGAATTTATTGTGAATTATGACAGGAGGAAAGTTGAGAATGTGGTCAGACCATATACATTTATTGAGTTTGGTAAGTTATGATAAGTAACAGTATGAAAGTGGCCATATGGATGAGGATTGGGTATTCATTTTGGATTTTTAATTTATAAAACAATTATATAATGGCTTCCTACTTGAAAAATCAATGTGAAAACAACATTTGACTAAGTGTGTTTGTTACTCAATACATTGCAAAAAGCCTAAAAAATATGTAAAAAATGTGTCACAATAACAAACATTTTACACATTTATTAATCTTTTGCAATTCATTGAGCTACAAACAAGGACTTGACATATGTTGTTTCACATTGATTTTTTTAAGTAGGAAGCCATTATAAAATCTTTTATAAATCAAAATTCTAAAATGAATACCCCAATCCTCATCCATATGGCCACTTTAAATGAATATTTTTTATATCTGTTTTCTACAACACACTCAGGTGTTGTATAATTAATAATGCTTGTCATGCCTGATACAAACTACTTAGCCATAGTATACTCATTGAGATAACTGGTTGTACAATTTTGTATTAGTTCTGGACTTGGAGCATAAATAATTTAGAAAATATATTTTGGTTAAATCACTCAGCATTCTTCAGTTGTTATTGTGTACAGTTCAATGATGTAGACTATTATCATACGCTCAGAGTTTGAAACTAAAACAAAAAATGATTCCAGAGCAATGTATTTGATTGGTTATACAGTATTTTCTCAAATCACTTGGAAGCATACAATCTTTGCCTCCACTGACCACAAGGACCGTCTGTCCTTCACGTAACATCACATCCTATCAAGTACCTATTTATCATAGCTTGGTAGATAGAGATATTGAAGGATTCAAATCAAGTTTAAGGACTTCAGCCAGTGCTATATAATACAGGTTAGGCCAAAAAAAAAATTATCTGGTTCTGGTCAGGGTAAACTTTCTGAAGTGGTGCGACGACGCAAATTCTTTTTTTTTCCTAATTTTTTTTTTTTTTTTTTTTTTTTTTCAAATTAGTAAATACGCATTTTTTTGTCACTTTACATACTCTGTTCTATCATATTTATCTCTTGAGAAACTTCCTTTTTCTTCGAAGCAGTTCAGGCTTTGTATTTAAGCAGTCTTGGCATGTAGGGTAGATTTCAGCTGCTTGTTCTCCTGATATCAGGAATAAATAAGGAACAGGAAAGCAAAAATTATCGAAAAAAAAGGATCAACGCAAGGATATTCAGGGCACGCACGCGCTGACCAGAACCAGATATATATATATTTTTTGGCCTTACCCACATTGAAGCCATTTTTAGAACGTCACACAAGGGTACCCTGCATTAGAGGAAATAAGTGTTTAAACTGGTCTTGGATGCCAACCATATGGCAACATACAAAACAATCAGTAAACAAATAAAGGTAACTCTGAAAACCACATCATTTCAGACAAATACACTGAACTATTCAGACTGGCTGACAATACCGTTGACTTTGAACTGCTTCAAAATGTTGCGAAATAATGATTTTTCAAAGGAGGCTTACAGTACTAGGTTATCGTGACCCCTACCCCCTTGCTTCCGAATACCACCCCTAGTGTCCAGACTGTGAAATCTTTTGTCTTTTTCATAACTGAAACATGGCATATTAGAATTAGAATTGCATCGCGCATCGTGGCAGCAAGGCTATGTACACATTAGCCACTTTCACAATTTGACATTAATCTGACATCTGCATTTTCTTTCCTTTTCAGATACTTTCATCCAAAAAGCAAAACAAAGATACGTAAACACAAGATCATTATCAACAAAAATCAATCTATCAGATATGAGTACAGAAATGAAACTAAGACCACCTTATAAATTATCACTAGAAGAAGTAGGTATAGGTAATTCCAATGGAGTCGAGTCACGTCATCTTTACCGCCCAAAACCAAGTAAGTATAGGCTTACACCAATGAATGCTTGCAGTCTGTCAATATATTGTCTTTTTCACAAAAATCTCTATTTACTTGATTTTAAGAACATTTTGGTCTTATTTTTTGGACCCAAACCGACTACATTCTCATAGTCTGGAGGGTATTTGTGGCTTTGAGAAAGATCTTTACCTCTAGACTAACATTACTATAACTACCTACTGGTTTCTGGGTAAATGTAGTCTTTTTTGGTCATTATAGTAGATAGTCTATCTACGGAGTAGAAAATTAAATAGAATTCATAAAAAAAGAGTAATTTACACAACAGAATGACAGCAAATTAAGCTTTATAGCTTTCAAGCTGCAACATATCAATTGTATTGGTAGAAATAGTAATACTAGACTGTAAAGTACAGTCGTTGAGGGCGCTGTGCTTGCCACACTATTGGCACACCACTATCCAGTACTTTCAAGAACAAATTGGTTTTTAAGGACACAACAGAAAATCCACACATTTATCTGCACTGTAGATGTCAGTTTTTAAAGAAAACATTCTGTATTACTCTTTCTTACTCAAATTTTTCTATTCTCATTTGCAGTTTCAAAGCAATCATTAATTCCAATGAATTGGTTATCCTATTTGTCGTTTGCTCTCAACATTTTATGTGCTCTTCTCAACTTTGGTAGAGCCATGACAATCATTTTGTTTGGACCAGTATCACTGGATGTAAGTATGACCTTTGACATAACAAGATTTCAATGTAGTATGACCTTTGACACAGCAAGTGAGATTAAGACAGCTAGCAATAGACTCTCTTACAGTTCTTAGAGCTTTCACATCACTAAAATTAATTAAAGGAGTTGTTTGGTATATCTTGTCTTGTTTCCTTGAACTAAATCATTATGTTATACTCAGGTCAAGTCCCAGCATTAAAATTTCCTTGTGTCGTGCACTCACAGCTGGAGTGAAAATAGTTTTCTCATCAAACCTAGCTACAAATATGAATTCTCCTGTTTGACAGTTGTCAAGAGAACACAAAATAAACAAAAAAATTGAATCTACTATTAACTGTTTTTGTTTACCTTCACAGGATGATGCATTCAACATAATAAAATACATTCTTGTATTCCTGTTGTCAAGTTGTTTATGTGTTTACCAGTGTTACCTACAACTTGTCTTTGTGAGACGAAGAACTCTTAAAGGCCTTGTAGCATGTTTCTTTCTCCTTTGTTGTAATTTTTACGTTACTTCTCATCGCTACAGATATATGGAAGCCTTTGTTTTTAACTGCATTGTAGCAGTACTTGCAGTTACTCAAATCAGAGCTAGGGGCTTGCCTGCAAAGTCACCAGACTATAACGTTTAAATTCAGATGACAAAAATATTTGTAAAATATTGTAAACAAGTTAGAATTACACTATTGTAAATTTTGTAGACTGGAATATTTTGTTCAAACATTTTCACAAACCAGGGTATAATTTCTGTTCACTCATTGCTACGGTTTGGACAGTGCCGTGAAGAAACCTGTTGTTTCACATGTTCGTATCTCATCTTTGACCCTTGGTGACCTTTCACATACACAGTTACAATTTTCATAAAAGTTTCTGTGTAGTGCCAATAGTGGTCTTTAGTTTGGCATAAGTATACTTTGTTGTAGACAACTTTGTTCAAAATGCTATTCTATGGGAAGCAATTACTATTCTGTAAACTTTCTCACGTACACTAAGTCATAATCAATATCAAGGTTTCATTTGTAATTATCAGAGTAAAAATTACTGAACAAAACATTACTGCAGTTAGTCACAATCATTTATCCAGCGTGAGGTGTTTTCAGTATATAAAATTTGTAAGATACAACATTCATGCCACGCTATCAGCCAGCACTCATGTCGGTACTAAACTGCCAGTCTTTGCCTGCTAGATCAAAAGATTTAGACCATGCCTTGAACTTGTGATTAGAAATTCAAACAGAGGTCATTTATGTAGATTAAAATCAAACAAACAGAATATTTTCTGCTTCTGATGATAAGAATGATTGCTGTTGTTATGGCGATACTTGCCAATTGTCTATACTTGATAAAATAACTTGAATTTGGCCAGAAACCCTTGTTTACTGTTGACACAATATATTAGGTGGCTAGTCTCATAAATCAACATTGAAAGTCCGACATCATGGTCATTTTGACATGTTTTACAGCATAATGATATTTGATTGGCTGCAACCAAATCTAGTTGTACCGTGCAAGATATTGGGCAGATTAGTACAGTCATGGTTTAGAAGCCTCATAGGGCTGAACAACATGTATCTTACTGTGTATGTAGACTGAACCCCCTCTAAATGTAAGTTATCGTTCACTTTTATAGTTAAACCATTTTCTTGAGAAGGTATATCATTGTCATCAAAATTATATATAGTATCAAAAGCAAGAATTGAGGCCGAGAATATTTCCTTAATCATCATGTTGTAAATGTATAAATTCATTATTTGTCTGAAGACTTAATATATGTATAACTTGTTGTATAGAACTTGTTGGATTGTAAAGGTTTTCGGGGCGAAAAGTTGTAAATTAGTTATCAGTAACTCTTAACTACACTGTGTGTATATTAGCCAAGTTATTTTTCGTTTAATGAAGTCAAACACTTGAAATGTCTCTGAAAATCTGTACATTCCAAATTTATTGTATTATTATTATTCCAGGGTAGCAATCATGAAGAGTTCCGAGATGAAAGATTCAGTGATAATGTTTTATGCTTTCATTAGTATAAGATTATTTTAAAGCATTTTATTCATGGAGAAATATTTTATTTTAATTAAATTTTTTTTTTTAAATTTTACTCAAGTTTGGAGTTTGTTTTGATTGTGTGATTTCAGTCTATGTTTATAAGACAATATACTACATAGTATTGTTTACATTTCCTCTATTGGCACTGGTTAGTGTCTTATAAATGATTTGGGGACAACTAAAGAATATTGCGCACATGTACGTAACTTCACACCTACTCTCACCTAGTCTTGGCTACCTACACTTTTACTGCTGGGGGCTCTTCTAAGAGATCACCCAGACAAAGAGTCTGGGGAAACCATATTCCAACAACCCTGTACCAGAAATCACACAGTACATTTCTCCCAGGTCATAAAAATGGGCTTACGAGGCTTGTTCATGGTAATTAAGATGTATCAGTCACTTGAGAAGTGATAACTTCACAGGAAGGTACTCTAATCACTCATCCTGCAATATTAGATGTGAAGTATTCCCCAGCATGCACTGCTCCAGGAGCTAGTTCCTGTGCAGGTGAGTCTGGATTCACTTTCCCCAAACTCTTGCTTGGGGAGGTCTCATAGGCAGAGCCCCCAGTGGCAAATGTCTGGGTAACTGAGACTATCACTCGTCATCTTGTTTGGCAAAAGCGGGCTACCCTCGCACTATATCACAGACCCAATTTTAGACCAATGCAAGTAAAAAGTATATACCTATCAAGTAAACCAAGTTGTAATGGAAAGACCTTGTATTATGGGATAGATTTTTGTGCATTGTGAGGTTGACCAGGGTCTGACCAAAATATAATTCCAGAGTAAATTGTTTGAAATTTTGTGTACACAATAATGAAATAGAAGAATTGATACCATTTAAAACCAAGGCTTGATAATGCCATTTTAGACCCACCTTTCCCAAATCTACACCACTTAAGAGCAACAGTAACACCCAGAAATACATACCCATAGGGTAAATTGAATTACCCTCCTCTGTATACCAGAAACACACAGGTAAATTATCAATGACACATCCAAATATCATTTACATTAACTACCCCCCCCCCCCCTTTTCAGGGCTACAACATGCTCCTCTATGTAACACATAAAACCAGAAACAAACACTGGAAATTCATCAATGACAAGAAAATGTGGTTCTCATCTCAAAACAGGCAGTATAAAGCCTTTATTAAATTTAAAACATGACACCAACTTAAAATACATAAGAATGAATCAAGTGAACACATGTACAATACAGAATGGTGAATTTATCTCCATTTCTTCTCGTATTATACCCAATTTGTTACACAGCTCATCCTTTTCACAATTATTTCAATTTTTCATGTTAAACATTTAAAACAGTAAAGGTATGCCATGTCAGGGCGCCCTCACACATCAACCAAACCTTGAAAGATGAGACCGTTGAGGGCAGAATGACGTATCTTACAGTCTATTAAAAAGTGACTGAGAGATCAGCAATCACCTCAATATACAGTTGTTTTATCTTGAATGTAAGAAGTGTACTTGAATTTTGAGAAAAGTGACTGACTGCTATGTGACACTGGCTATGAATATGAATGCATGAAACTAAAACATATAACACTTTGAGTAAAGTTAGAGGACTGGTCAATATGATCTTTGTATGGCAAGTCTTAATGTAGTCTCCAACATTTTAAGTGTAAACTGACAGATTTTTGAAAGTCTTGTTTTGGAATGATTGAATATAGCTATGTTAAACCTATTTATAATTTTGAACTACTACATGTACACAGTATTAAAGGTGATAGGTGAATTATATATGATTGGGTGGAGTTACCAGTTTTGGTCTTGACACTGCGACAGATTTGTGAAAGTTCAATGTTGAAACAATTACATGTGGCTACTACAAAGTAAGTACTTGGATGAATTATACGCTCACTGTGTTTGAATTTGACTGTTTAGTGGAGATAGCAATGTAAGATAATAAACTTGGCATACCCAGGGTTAGTTTTGCTGAAAAGGGAATGGAGAGCATGTATGCCTTTAAGAGAGGAATTGTACTCATTGCAAAAAAAACCTCCTGAATGATTAATTATTCTCTTGTGGAACTGTACACAAAGTCTTTTTTGTAACATGGTTGAAATCCTACCAAGGATTATCTGATGAACTACTGTCAATGCCATTGACAAGGAGGTGAAATTTCTGGCAGTAGAACTCATCTGTTGTTAGTTTTACAGTAAGCCATGTCAACATCAGAGTTTTTAGTACATGATAATCACAAAGTTAAGAGTTTTAAGAAATTGAAAATGAATCCTAGTAGTTGAATCATTTTATGGCTGTCTTATTGTGAAATTAGCATTGGTAGTGATGGTTACTGTTTCCATGACAACATACATAACACTGTGATAAAAGCAACTGGTTGTCTATGATAGAAGTGACTGGTTGTCTACTGGTTGTCTAGGGTAGAAGTGACTGGTTGTCCACAGCTACATTCCATGGTTATGATCATGTGATTGTAGAGGTGGTGGGTTATCCATCAATGACCCTAGAGTTTGACCTCCTCCTCCTCCTCCTTGACCCATCAGCTGCAAAAACAAATTAAAATGCAAATTTACAACAGCATCTACCTTTATGATGTTTGGTGTGTTTTTTATGGATATGTCAACAAGGATTTACTGAGTGTTTAAAGTGATACAGTTTGTAACTGAGGTTCAATTTTCTTCCAACATCAGTGGACTAAATCTGATATCACAGATACTCACCTCTGCTGGTACATTTCTCAATCTGTAGTTTAACAAAGCCTGTGTTAAAGCATTGGACACCTGTAATGCCATAGCAGCATCTTCTTCATTGCGTACAATACATGTAGACTGCAATCAAAAGCAACAAACCATATAATTAGATGTTCATATCTTTTCTTTATCTACAAAGGCTATTCCATGTTTCATGAGCTACATTAATAGAGAAATTGCAACCTGCCATTCTCAATATCCTGTGTGGTGCATTGTGGGAAATATGACAATAAACATGTTTGAACCACTGTTGTAAACAATCTTGTGTATATATCGTTGTAACCATAAGTCTTGGTTACCCAGACCATTACAGGAAGGCTATTCTATCAATCTCCCCAGATCAAGTATTACGATAATTACAGCTTTTTAAATCCCATAATCCTTTGCATCAGAGCATGCTCAGTCTGAATTCCAAGTTCTTGATCAAAGATGCTAGATATTTGTGGTGCAAGTATTTATAAGATCTTATAAACGATCTTTAAAATTTTCAAATCTGCAAAATTGCGTGTGACTATACCAGGAATGCATAATCCATGTACAGAGGTGATATAGATACAGAGGATCTACCCAATACAACAGTCGTTTTACTTGTTGTATACATGGATTTTGATGAAATCATGTTTGTGGGAAGATCATTTGACAGGTAGATTTGTCAAAGGAAAGACACCAACTTACCAGTTCTTTGAGAAGTACTCCAAGATTACTGCCGCCACCACCACCAACATTTCTCGGTGGTACTTCATCTGTCTGCTTGATAGACAAACACAAAGAACACCAGGAATTTTAATGGTGTCACATTTTATTCCACTGACATGAATTACTGGTACAATAATTGTGAAAATTTACTGTATGTCAGTCTACTTCATATCGTCTTTGTCATTTGTCGAGACACAAAGATTGCGATAAGTGTGATGTCTGTCATAACCAGAGGCTTTTCCAATAAACCCTAAAATGTGCAGTAGACCTTCTTTACAAGATTTAAAAGTTGAATAAGTTTACGTACGTTAGGTGCTATTTTTATCACCGAAAATCAGGTCAGTTGATAGCAGTAATCAATACAAGTGTACTAAAGGCAGAAATAAGTCTGACTGGACTTTTCCTTTAAGTTGATAACAGTAATCAATACAAGTGTACTAAAGACAGAAATAAGTCTGACTGGACTTTTCCTTTATGTTGATAGCAGTAATCAATACAAGTGTACTAAAGGCAGAAATAAGTCTGACTGGACTTTTCCTTTATGTTGATAGCAGTAATCAATACAAATGTACTAAAAGCAGAAATAAGTCTGACTGGACTTTTCCTTTTGTGTGTGCCCGATAATGTCAGCTTTCCCTGTACTCAATTGCCAAAGAAATTTTTCTCCTACACACTTTTGGCACCAAGAGTGGACATATTGGCTTTATGTGGATAAACATTATGAGAGTTATATCTTTGCTTTCTGGGTGCAAAATTTTTAATGCGACTTTTTCTTATTTTTGTGAGTTATCTTATGGATAGAATTAAGCAAATCAGTACTCACAGTGAAATCATCAAAACCTCCAGTACCGTATCGATTATCTGGTCCCCCATATCGGTCCACAGGTCGGCTGAATCTATCTGATGGGCCACCATAACGATCTGATTCTCCATACATATTGCCTCTGTCAGCTCTCTGAAAACCAACCCTTTCTTGTCCAAGAGATTCTCCCATCAGTCTGTCAGTTAGACTCCTGTCCACGAAATCAGATATACAGGCATTTTTCTATGACAGTTCACAATCACAGAGTAAAATATGTGAAAGCCAAAGTAAAGTGGTTATATACTGTGATTCTATCACCTAATTCTAAACCACAGAAAAGACATGGGATCAATAAATAATTTTTGTATACAAGAGAATAGCATTGAGTTCTTAACCTTGAAAGCCTTGGAAATTGTTAAAATAAGATCCACATTTATTCAGCTATGGTGTTTCTCTTAAGATGTGCTACAGGGCAGTGAAACGAATTTAACTGAAAACAAGTCAAAAACACAGTTCCCTCTCAAATACTTTACCTCTATTACAATTATCATTACAGGTATATAATTATAATTCAGTAAAGTTTACATATGTTGCAAAATGAAGGGGATGTGCATATGTCCCATATTATACTAGTATGTCCACCTTTGTAACAGGTTTGAAAGCAATCAGATATTGCATGTCTGAGAAAAGATGTGTTACGGATGGACAGATCCCATTATAATCGTCTGCCCTTGTAGGGATTGATAAACCGAAAAGGGGTGAAAGGGATATTGGAACACTTGTGAAAAAGCATTCATGTCAACTGATCAATTTCTGATCAACATCATAATTTTTCTCCTTTGAAATCCATACATGCTATCAGAATGTTTTCTGAATCTAAAAAGTAATTCATACATTTTGACTAGGTATACTTACCCAGATTTCTGATCCCCATATACGTTGTCATACGAAGCATCAAACCCTCTATCAGCACCATCACTTCTTGTAGGTTGTGACCATTTATTCTCACCAAATCTTCCTCCACCTCCTCCCCCTCCCCCTCCCCCTTGGCCACCAAATCTCATGTCTCTGATGCCCAATGTGCCTCCTCCTCCATATTCTCTGTCCCAATCACCTGCTCTGTTACCCTGACCACCAAAGTCGCTACTGCCCATAAACATCCCAGCTCCAGTGTTGAATGAACCACTAGCACCAAGTAAGGATGGAGGATGTTGTTGTTGTTGTTGTTGTTGTTGTCCACCATATTGCTTTCCAGACCAACCTAGCAAGAAACCCATGACTTTGATTATAATATCCATTTACATGTAATATCATATGTAAAGATACAGTATGTTGATATATAATTATAGAATACCTGGAAATAGGGATTAGAGGTAGTTGACTAGCAAATACCTGAATTCCTGTATGTTCCATATATCAATTTAAATATGTATAAATAGTCTAGAGACTATCTGTGGCTTTGAATCTCTTCTCACATCTAGCTCAACGAGGTCCTGAGATGAAATTTCAAATTCAACTAAAGCCATCAACACAGTCATTAACATCATGTGTTCATTAATCAATCACAGAATTCTACCCAATAAGAAGTCAGTGTGTATTGGGGCATTTACACAATGTCCTAATATGGTACATTTGTCATATTAGGACACTTCTTATACACTGTTTACATTATTGTAACACTTGGGGGATTTACTCATTTGTACGAACAACTTTTGGTTCCAGATTTTTGGTTCCTGATTTCGCGATGGGAAAGAGAGATGATGAGATTTGAAGCCAAAGATAGCCTACATGAATGTGTATGACATTGCATACAAAATGACCTTGTTAAATAGACAGTATCTTTTTTTAAAGACAAAATAAAGAGGGAACTGTATTACACAGGTATATTTATGCTAATGATGGTAACAGCACTAAAAAACCCACTGATAATGTAACAAGTTTTATTTCCCCACACTAGATTTACCCTTTAATTGCCATACTCACCTCTTTGTTGCTGCCCTCCTCGACCTCCCCCTCCTCTTCCAAACTGACCCCTTTGGTTTCCCCCACCTCCTCTTCCACCTCTACCGCCACCACCTCGCCCTCGGCCCCTGTCAGATCCTCCTGAAGTCCTCTGAAACTTACCACCTGTGATTAATTCAAGATTAACAAACAATTCAGTATTTTAACAAAAACTGCAGTTTTACAAGTCCAGTGTATTTTTTGAATGGTATGGCTGCTGCGACAGTACGTAATTCTACTTTGAACAAGTACATTCTGTGGTAGTTATAATTTGCAGGTATGTACATGGCCTCATTCAAACAGAAAACAGATGGGCATATATCTCTGAAAAAAAGCAAGACTTGGTCAAGAAAGCACAGAAAACTCCTTTTCTGTTTATTCAGACAAATGTATGGAATGTAACAGTTAACTTATTAGTATCCATCTGAGATACATCATAAAATCTTCATGTACTTTACTGTACACTTTAACAAATGAAGTAAATTTGAAGACAAACTTTGAAACCAATACTGGCAATCTATCAAAATCTATATAAATGTATTAGTTCTTGGCTAGATTACATCAGCTGTAAGTTTGTCATCAGTTATTTGTTACAGTAATGTAACTGTAGAATGTGTGAGATGAAAACAAGAGAAGTTTGGATGAAGAATATTACACGCACCAAACAAATGGGAGCTAAGACCACTTACCACCATCTTGCTGGTTCATGGGTCTTTTGCCTTGGGTACTTCTTTCTTGTTGTTTGTAGAATGGATTTAGTTCCACTTTCACCTGGATTTCTTTTCTACCATGCTCTTCTTCTACTTTCTTGGCAGCTTCTGATAACTTGGCTGTCATTTCACTCTTTTTCAGGTCTCCAAGTGGACCAATGAGTTCTTTGTGGTGTTTACGCTTTGGAGATGAAAAGTTTACTTCTTTATGATAAGCAAACAAGCAAAAAACATACATAGATAAATCGATACATACATAGCTACATACATACATAGATACATACACAAATTTCCGAATTTGTTTATATGAATAAAGATTATTATTATTATATGCACATATACATACATACATAAGTACACACATACATACATACATACATACATACATACATACATACATACATACATACATACATACATACATACATACATACATACATACATACATACATACATACATATACATACATACATACATACATACATACATACATACATATATACATACATACATACATACACACATACATGCATGCATGCACACACTAACAACCACAACACAAATAAACACATAAACAAATAAATATATAAATAAAATAAATAAACAAAATATCTTACCAGATATGCTAATCTGTGTTTAGTTCCAACAACATGAGATATAATAGTTCTTGGATCACACTTAGTCTCACATAAATCACATACATAACGTTCCTCCATGGATTCATCTTCCTTCTGATGTTCAACTACATCTTCCAATCCTGTAAAAGAAGCATAAATGTAAGAATTTCATCTACATAAATAATAGATATCTCATCAAACAATCTCTGCAAAAAAAAGTGATAAAATCATAAGAAATCGCTAACACTGAATTATTATGTAAATTGGTTTATGATGAGGTAACAAGTACTTAGTAGTAGAGAGTAAGTCATGACTTACAACCAATATTTGTGAGGACTCAATCTTCATGATCAATTTTTTTCCTAACCCAGCAAGACATAAATCTCTTCCTCAAAGACATGAAACATATATCATTTGAAAAGTGCTTTAAATATCTACTTAAAAAAAATTCTTTATCCTTAATTTACATTTAATTTGTTTGTGCATAGAGATCAATACGTCTTTCCAAAATTTGCCATGGTGTCGCTCTGCCTCCTGTCTGTGTGTAACTTGGGGGTATACATGGTATATGTTACTTGGGTTAATCATAGAGCCCTGCTGTTTCCTCGATGACAAAAAACATGCCTTATTTACACTTCTTCAGAATACCAAGGGACAAAGCTTTTCATTAACATTACTATGAGGTGATGATACCCTCACTTTGAGTGAGGGCACTGTAATCTCAACTTCTAGTTTGCAGTCTGGAATGGCCTATTAGATATTTCCAAATATCTTTCATGGTTTGGCCAAGGAAAATATGAGTGACCCAAGGGGCCTTGTCACCACGAGTTGATAATTTAGTATTTTTTGGCTGAATGAAGAAAATCATTGGGAATCATAGTACTGTAAGCATAATATGTGAAAAAATAATGGTGATTTTATATAATAGTACATTTTGATGACTCAATATATCGAGCATTGCAGAACCAGTGACATAGAGGCAAGTTGTATGACATAGAATGACCAAGGTATGCAGTCAGCCTGGCTTGTATGCAGTATAAACATCCATGACAGAATTTCAGTAACTGTACAGGGTCAAGTACACACTCACCTAACAATGGTTCTTTTATCGTTGCAAGTTTGGTTGTCAACTTGGCTACCTTCTTCTTCTTGGCTCTGATGTTTTTCACCTTTGGTGCTAGTAAACAAAGGAAAAAATTATCAATGAATGGTATAGGTAAGAAATTCAAAAAGACATATTTTCCCATGAATGTATCATTTTCTACTTTTTCATGAAATATCTTCATGATAGCGGAGAAAAAATCAAGTACATGTCCATTTATCTTTTAAGTGGACATTGGTTTTAACCATATATACAATATATACATGGTTTTTAAATTGGCATAAAGCACATTTTCTCAATATCTCTTTTGAATTTATTGTTTATTTTGATGTCACAATTTAATGTGACATCTACGACACAGAAAATGGTCCTGATAATTTTAAAATATTAGCTGAGATGAAATTTGTATAAATTTCTGTTGAGTTTGTTGTCCTCTAAATCATAGACAATAGAAGAATTTATCATCTATATCTGTATGATCTCGAGGACACATGTCCCTTTGCCTACGCGCTATAGAAATTTGAAATTGACAGACTCCACTAACATAATTGTTTTAATGTGTGTGTGTGTGTGTGTGTGTGTGTGTGTGTGTGTGTGTGTGTATGTGCCTACTATAAACATGTATGTATGTGTGCGTATGTCTGTCTGTATATATGTATGTCTGTCTGTCTGTCTGTCTGTCTGTATGTATGTATGTATGTATGATGTATGTATGTATGTATATACCTTAGTATAGTCTTAACCAATGAATGACAGATTAACTGTATCAGTAGCCAATGAGGAACTGGCCATATCTTTTGCAATGTGTATGTGTGTGTGTGTGTGTGTGTGTGTGTGTGTATGTGTGTGTGTATGTGTGTGTATGTGTGTGTGTGTGTATGTGTGTGTGTGTATGTGTGTGTGTGTATGTGTGTGTGTGTGTGTATGTGTGTGTGTGTGTGTGTGTGTGTGTGTGTGTGTGTGTGTGTGTGTGTGTGTGTGTACATTCATGTACATGTGTATATGGCATATACATAGATGTTTTTTTACTAGTTTCTATTTCTATGTCTGTTTCTATCAACATTGACAATAGTTGGAACACCATTTTCACAATTACAATTAAAAGTAATTTTCCATGCCTTTTTTTCAAGTGAAAAATCACAAAATCCTAATTGCTTGTGAAAGCCTTGGCATCATAACTACTTTCAAATATAAATGAAGTCCTGAACTGAAATAACTTTTGAGACAATTTGTTCAAAATGGCGTGCCACACTATTACCAGTGGGAAATGTCAATTTCTTTTTTTTTTTGCCTGCCAGAATTTCCAGTTTCACTCACTTGGAGTGATACATGGAAATGACAGAACAATATTTGACACATTTTGAAGATATTTTCGTCAGTGGTTTTTAAGTGTTTTTGTTCAGTGCAATATAGGTAAAGTTTACTTGAGTTAACACGATCATTTCACTCAGTTTCCAAAACCAAAATTATGATGAATACGAGATAGCACAAATGCTACCAGAATTCTTCCTTCACTTTGTTACTATGGTTGTACAACATTAACAAAAACACTGGATTGACACAAGCAGCTTACAAAACCACTGACTGAACTCCATACTTATCTGTGTTTATGTTAAGTTGTATTCCAAGGGAGATTTTGGAATGTTCTATTCACAGCAGAATATTCATTGTCTCCAGCGAGACTGGTGACATCAGAGAGTTTCTCACTCCTGCAGACCAAGCACTATAATCTTCATTCAGATTACAGGGCTATTTACCCTACCACCCCCAATTTCCCTGTACAGTGGTACAGTCCCACTGTTTTTTGATGTTTGGGGCTGTCCACCTTACATGAAAATGGGGATGATCAGGTTCAAGGACAAGATTTCAATTGAATCAAATCTTGTCTACTCACCACCAATCAAGCCATTGGCAACATTCTACAAGGAAAAGAGAGTTACAATGCTGGTTAGTTGATTTTCCACAACACCAAGACACATACATGTTTCCATTTGAGGAATGTGCAACTGCTAGCATTTCAATCAGACCATCTAAATACATATAACAGCTTTCATTATTTCCAGGATAGGTAGAAGTGTGCAGGTTGAAATCTTCAACTGTTGTTATTTAGATGGTTAGATTAAAATCCATTGCGTATTGCATATATAGACTGGTTGCCAGTAAAGACCACCAATTATCCATGGGTTAAGTTATACAGTAATTATAGTATTAGAGTATAGTTATTACCTGTTCTTTCACAGCTGATTAGTTTGTTCCATAATTCTCACAGTACAATTGATTACAATGTTCTCCACACAAAACAATAAGTCATGGTGAAATGCACGACAAAAGAATGCATTGTTATGTTAATAATTTAATAATAATAGTAGTAGTTTGAACCATACTACTATATAAGGAAATATGGAGAACTTTGTAAATATACATGGAGAATAAACTAATACAACTTGAAAGTTTAATAAATATTATTATACCCATTATTGGTGCTTTTTGTGTGGCAGACAATAATACACCAGATTTTTTTTTCAAAGTTAAACCTTTCAACTTGGTACATTTTGAATTACAATGGATATAACACATATGCAGTTCAACAATGCTAAAAAGTAGAACTCCATGTGTGTTAGAACCCTTGTAATTAATTTCAACTACCAAGTTGATGAATATTTTTAGCCACTGGTGCATTTCACCAGTTTGATTTTTGTGGTGACAGAGATAGGAAATGTCACATTTACTGCATCTACTCAATTTCGCACCCAGTGCAAAATTTGGCAAAAAGCAATCCTTGTGTTGGAAATGAACTTTGTGTTATCATCTTGCAATTGTGATAAAGACAAATACATGTATTTCAAACTACTGTATATTGACAACCTGTGTGATCTTTCGAATTCTTAAGCAAATGCCTTACAACATACAACCTACATCATGGCAGCTGGGCTCGAATTTAACATGCTAGGTAGTCTGATTTAGTCCTGTTCACTGTTTCAGCAACAGTCTTCTATTAATGTCCACTGATCTGACAGACTACGACCTTATAAATTTGGTAGTCTATAAACAATGTTTAGTAATCTATGTACCATGGACTACTGCTAATTTGGTAGTCTACATACAACGTTTAGTAATCTATGTGTCCTGGACTACGGCTAATTTGGTAGTCTAGATACAATGTTTAGTAGTCTATGTACCCTGGACTACTGCTAATTTGGTAGTCTAGATACAGTGTTTAGTAGTCTATGTGTCCTGGACTACTGCTAATTTGGTAGTCTAGATACAATGTTTAGCAGTTTATGTACTCAGGACTACTGCTAATTTGGTAATCTAGATACAATGTTTAGTAGCCTATGTGACCTAGACTGTTGCTAATGTCAAATCTACATGCCCTGGACTACTGTTAATTTCGAGCCCTGCATGCACCATGTATGTTCTAGTAGTGCTGTTGGAATATCTTATTTTTACACAGGATTTAATTTCTGTGATCCCAGTTTACTCTTTCTATAAATATTTTCCATACAAATCTCAAGATAACAGTGAAAATTACACAAAACAAACATTCTGTCTCCAAAGCAAATTAAATCCCTTGAAAATAAGAAAATCCAGAGATGCTGTACTTTTCTCAGTCAGTAGGCATACTAACCATGACCAAAGTGTTAGTCATATTCTTAAACATCATTCCTTTTATTCTGATTTCATAATGAAAACTTGTGTAACCTGTATCCAGGTATTGATACTGATTTGGGCATTCAGTATTAAATTTCATGTTAGGAAAGCAAACACAAAATCTTGATGTGGCATTTGCCAAACCTTGACGTGACAAATGCCTGTAGACCAGCTATCGCTATAAATCATCAATCTGATTAAAATCTAATCAAGAGAGGGTTGTTTAGCTTTAATTACCTTATGTCATGCTTACTCAATCTAATGTATTCTACTTTTCGCGATTACTTTTTGGCTTTCACATTAGTTTCTTTTTGTGAACGCTTGTTACATACATCTTACACATCTTCTTGTTCAGATTTTAATCAGATTGTGCTGTGATATGAAATAAGGATTTGACCTATGACCAGTGAAACTTGAATGTTGTGGTTCAAGGCTGGCATAACAGAGAGAAGTACAGTGGATGATATAGTGATGCAAATGAATAATGATAGCAAATTCACTTACACAATATCAAAGAAACCATACAAGGAAACCTTGCTTCACAATCACAGGCAAGTTAACCAAAAAATGCACTTCTCACAAGTGTCTCCTCTACAGTACAGATACTTATGAATTACTGCATGTATGATCTTACTCTCTATAACTTTCCGATATTTCTGCATTACGTGTGATTCTGGGCATTTGCTTTTCAAAAATACATGCACAGGATCAACAAATGTTGATCTGTTAAACCTGAAGTTAACACAATGCTATACGTGAAGCACTGTAAGCCAACATGTAATTGCTGGATTCTAGAGAATATGGTTTGATGTTTGTGTATATTACATTTAATAAGCTGTAATAAATGCGATAGTGACACAGGTGACAATTTTTAATTCTCTGTTTCTCAGCCTGAAATTTTACCATCCTGATGCACAGCAAAACTTGGCTTTATTAAGCATCAGAAGTGGTAATAAGGCCTCTTCCAGCTACCATGTTTATAGGGAACACTTCTGATTTATGTGAAAACATGCACACTGTTGACTTGTATTATGAAAGTGCTAGCTTTCAGGACAAATATGTCATTTCACTGTTTACATATATTTTATTCACACAAGGTTTCCTTATATGGTATGCACAATACATACAAAACATTTGCAAAATACACTATTTTAGAGATGTAGTTGAACTTTTAAAAATAGTGTAGCAGTGTTTGCTTCATCAAGAATATATCAATATGACTCTGAGGTCATTTTGAATTGTATGCCATAAATAATTCTTCTAGAAGCAGTTGGAATTTGATTGAAAGTAACGCTCAAATTAAAGCCATTTTTAATAGGAAAAAAAATGGCATAAGTTTTTTCCAGTCTGCCTGTTACAATCAGCATACTCTGGGTGACGGAAGTAGTTAGGTTGATTCACAATATGCCAATTAACTGCACATGTCGAACAGTGAGTTTGTGAGAATGAATTACCTTCTTGTGTCGAGCTCCTTTTATATGTTGTTGGTAGATGAATTCACCTGTACACTTGGCATCACATATCTACAAAGTAACATTACAATATTGACTTGATAAATGTTTTAGGTATAAATTCAACTAAGAATAGGGTAAATGTGATGCAATCACCATGCAGAAATTCCCCAAAACAACTGAACCCATGTCAAGAGCAGTTTCACAATTTAAAAGTTGAATTAATTGAAGTGTTATTTTTTCGTCCAAAATCATATGTAAGTTGATAGTACTAATCAATATATGTGTACTAAACTAAAAGGTAGAAATAAGTCTGACTGGACTTTTTCTTAACTTAGCTAGGGACTGAATCTTCCCCTTTATTTTGTATAATCCAATGCAAAATTTGAAGATCAGTTTTCATGGTTGTTTACTTAGCACTTACTCCTACTCTTATTATTATTCTGTTGGAGAGAACTGACTCAACATTTCATCATTGCTGACTTTTTAAAAAAAAATTCCCCACAGCACCAACATCAAAGATTGACGTGTAGGTTTATAGGGAAAGACTGAAATGAGCATGACACCTACCTTGCAGTAAAATTCATCAGGGAATTGAGGTTTGCCAGTTGCTTCTCTACGCTTCCCACCAGCCTCACCATCTGTGCCTTGTGTTGTATCTTCACTTGCACCTTGTCCACTCCCCTCTCCTGATTTACCTTCAACCTTTGGTTTGTTTACATCAAGTTGCTGAGTATCACCAGTATTATCGGCACTAACACTACCATATGCCTATGAGATGTAGACGCAAATTATACATAGCAGTCAGTGTGGATGTCATTCTACTGGAAGATCATAGGATGTCATTGGCAGTAAAAATAGTATGATACAAATATTAATTTACATTGAGATTATGTCTATAAACAATATCATCACAAATGATACATTTCCAACCAAAGAAGAAATGACAGAACTGGAGACCCATTGATGACGAGGAGAGCAGTCTTCTTGAAATATTTGGGTTAGCACTGTATAGTTTGCAATATTGTTGTATGTAATTACATGATATTTTCTTTGATTCATGGAAAGATTGTCTTGAATCTTGGGCTTTAGTATGCACATTTTCAAGTTTCAATCAACGCAGAATTATTCTGTAGAATTTTGAAACACAAATTATGCATATATTCAAGGCAATTATGAATTGTTGAGATATTCAAAGAGTAGTCCTGCTTGCATACGTAGTAGTCAAAGAGTAGTCCTGCTTGCGTATAATGTATATGTTTTCTGTCTGAAATTTCTGTATATATCTGTTGATTTTTGTTTCTTGAAAGTATTTTTGATGTGTATATTTTTTAAGACTTTTAATTGTCTCTCATACTCCCATTGAAAGGGGTCGTAGAGTAAATAAATAAATAAATAAATAAAATACGGAGTAAGTCGTCCCTTCCTTCTCGTTAAGGGTCGTGTCAGTAATCTAGACCCATGCACCGTCTGCAAGCAGGACTATTCAAAGAGTTGAGTTGTACCATCATGTACATTGAAGCCACAATGTGTATGACTTGTGATTAATACAAATTGTAGGATGAATATTTTTATTACCCATATTATGTACAAATTAAAGAGTACGGACGTCTGTTCTCATAGTCGTACAAGTAGTGGTTTTAAGTATGTTAAACGTATAGTTTCTAAATAACGTCGTCCTAGGGTTTTAAGAAGTGTAAAGCTCGTGGGTAATATGTATTTTCAGAATAAAACAAGGAACTTACTTCTGTACCACCAGCAGCGGTGTCTTTGTCATCGCCAACCGTTGGAATAGGGTGTGGGTTATCGTCGCTCAGTTGACTTACTTGCCCATGGTCATATTCAAAGGAAACACTGTTTTCTGTAGAAAAATTAGTGTACATGGTGCCACTCTCTAAAATTTAACGCTAAAACGAGAATAATGGGGGTATTTTGAAGTTATTCCAGATGAACACCAGAGTATGGAGCTAAAGCGACGCCATTTGTAAGACCCTATAAGCTCGTGAGAATTCTTCAAGCAAAGAAGACTTGGTTTCAGATAGTTAAAAGGTCCTTTTCTGTTTTAGTACCTATATGCTGTTGACCCGCATAACAAATTTTAGTTCCAATACTATAGAAATACATGTCGAAGTCAGTATAATTGAAATGAAAACGAAATAACAGCAATTTTGACGAAAAAAAAATACAGTGGGTTATATAACATAGCTTATTATTTAAGTACACATTATTTTCATCTCAAAATAAGTGCGCCTCGTTAGCGCAGTAGGCAGCGCGTCAGTCTCATAATCTGAAGGTCGTGAGTTCGATCCTCACACGGGGCACTTTGTTTTTTTCTCCTCCTCTCGAATTTTTATTTCGAGTACGAGTCATTTAAAACACAACAGTACACGTAAATGATTATTTTCCTTCTGAAAAAGATTAATTAAAAGTTATTTTTGTACTAGACATAGGTCTTTGTACAGAAAGTGTATACACATGATTGTACATAAATAACAATTTGATTGCAACTGCAGCCTACAGAAACATTACTTTGTAACACAATTACACAATGCAAACAAACACTAACAAGCGGGAAAACATTTCTAATATCTTGTTACAATCATGCATTTCTACATGATTTTTTACTACGATGTTAAAAATGTAAGATTTCGACAAAAGTCAAACTTGTTGACTGTACATTGAAAAAAACAAGACAAAATTTCATGTTCTTATGATTAAACTATATTTGATATACTGTCTACTATGAAAACAATACATTTGCCCAGTTCTCTTTACATGTAAAGTAATCAGATCTATTTTGGACTTTTAATGTGTAAAACAGACTTATACCAGCCCCTCTGGATACTTTTTTTTGTAAGTGTTATATTCTTCAATGTTTTTGTTATTCATTTTTAGTTTCGTAAGGTAAATGTCAAGCTTTTATTTAAAAGCATTTTTCCAAAGTTACTAGTTGTCTCCCAAGGGATTGACTGGGCAGCTCTGGCATCCATCAAACTGTTTACAATCACTCACTGTGCACTCAGGTCATTATACATTGCAAACAAGAGAACAAACTTGTGTTAAAAAAATATTCAAATACTATAGCGAAGTGGAAAAAAGCCTGAAGAGTTTGACAAGTCTGTGTGTGAAACAAGTTTACCATGTTTTTCCATAGACGCCTATGGTTTTTCTACAGCAGAGTATAAGTCCATGTATGTTACTCAATATATTACAACAAACTAAAATATGTGTAAAGAATTTGTTATAAATCCTGGTTGTAAATACATGAAGTGATTTGTAAATAACATGGGTAAACATAAGTCATATCCATTCTGCAAGGCATCAGTTACTTTTCCATATATGAAACCCCACCCATACATAGTTTTATAACTTGTGTTACTTATCATTATTACTTTAGAATCTGTAGTGTGAAGACCCCTAGATAGTGTTTATCAAGTTTATTTACAAATCACAGTGTGCACACAATAACAAATTTTTTACACAATGTTTAGGTGCTTTTTTAAGGCATCCCAAACTTTTACTTAGTCTTTGACATTGTTTTTCAAAATAGAAACACGTATTAAAAGTTGTTTTTATTTTAATTAAAAATCTAAAATAAATACCAACTGGCTA
Source organism: Glandiceps talaboti (assembly GCF_964340395.1). Lineage (NCBI taxonomy): Eukaryota > Metazoa > Hemichordata > Enteropneusta > Spengelidae > Glandiceps > Glandiceps talaboti. Next base: position 12,225,151 of record NC_135552.1, read on the forward strand.
CTTTCATCTTTCTACCAGGGTATGTGCATTACACCACAGTGATTACATATTGCATGGTTAGTTTCAATCATGGAATCCGATGTACTAGCCCCGAATGCATCTATGGTTCAACGAAGTATACCTCCCTAGTTTTTGAAAACCTTAAAAATTCAGGATGCAATGATGTGATGATACAATAGAAAATGATACCCAAATTTTTGTGATCTGTGATATATTGACTCAACAATACAAACTAATAGAATTCTCATATTTTATTTTTACACTCCTGTAGGTGGTAAGATAGGCAGTGTGCTATTGTGCCCTCAGTGGTCTGTAAATGGGTAGCCCATGCATGAGGGTGCCCTAACTTTGCATACCTTACAGGCTACTGGTACTTTTACTGTGTAAAAAACAAACAAACAAAACAAAAACAAGCAGGAACATTTTTGTGCTATATAAGCAAACAAAGTAAAATGAAGCAAAGTACACAATCAGTAACATTCATACACAATGAGTAGACAGACTAAATTATCAAAATTGATTATATTTTTATTAATACAAAACTTTGTAGATTGTATAGTGTACAAGGCAGATACAGATAAGACTGGTGGTACTGTGTATGGTGTGAAGCCTTGTTATATTATAAATATCCAAACAGGTTGTAAATTGTATATACAAGGTGACAGGGTTTGAATTTCCACTGGATCTGTTCTGTTTGGATTCACTTTACAGTGCATTTGTAACCATGGTGGAATTGGTTATCAAGCCATGGATGTTGACGATATGGCATCTTTCAGTACATAGACTAGACCGGCACACAGATGTACATGTAACAGATACGTAAATAACAGTATCATATGAATTATGTATCAGTGATAACTTGAATTGGTGTGCATGCACAGTAGTGGTATTTGCACAGTTTTGCTGGTTTAAGTACAGTAGCATGGCAGAAGGCAGTGCAAGCTCTCATGCAAGTACCCAGCTCTCATGCAAGTACACCACACTGGAACTCAGATGTCATGGGGTTCTGTTGTGATACATACTGCCTTGATAAACAAGGTAATATAAAATAAATCAAACTTAGTTTACATGATGTAATTCCCACAACTACACTCTGGGAATTTAACTACCACTATGCTACAACAAAGGAAGGATTCTCACCATTACACTAAATCTATTTTACACCCAAGGATTATATATATATATAATATGTACAATTTGGCAAACTTGGATTCACACTGGATGCTTCAGAAGGGAAGCAGTCAGACATAAAAACAAATTTCAAAGTGAACCTCTAAACTTATTCCAAAAAAAAAATTAAACATAATAAATATCTTTTCAAGTCCTTCCTTTGTTATGTGCAGCAACTCCATTTGCTATAACTATCTGGTAGGCTCATTTACTAGCTGTGTCAAAGGTGAAAGGTTATAGGTTATGATGCATAGCTAATGTTTTTCACCCAATTGTTCATATAGATACTTGATCCAATCTGTAATACTTGGGTTTGTGGTTGGTGGCTGTAAAAATAAGAAAATTACATTAAATACAACACTAAGTGGTACTGCAGTGGATATGCTTTCACTCAATTTATTGATACTACATTTTTTTCAAATGTTTGCAAATGTCGAAAATTTAAACCTCCATGTTATAAAATAAATTGTATCTATAAGGTAACCTTTCCTAATTTTGGGGGAATTCATGGGTAACAAAAAAAGCAGTAACTGAGTAATGAATCTGATTTGACTCGAGAGTTTCATGCTATGATCTGTGAAAGCCAAGTCACTGTACCTGTAAAGTTTCCAATGGATTGTCCTGGTTGACACCACTGACAGCTTTCAATGACACACCACCAGTAGCTGGGTAGCCTTTCTCTATAGCTAGTGTACAGACAATATGACCATCATCAGATAACATTAGTCTTAAAATGCCCTCCTCATCTATCCAATCTATAGCGTACCTGAAATAGTAGTAAAAGAGATACATAAGGACAACAACAACAACAACAACAACAACAACAACAACAACAACAACAACAAATAGATGGCATTATTCTCTTTCCATGCAAAACAGCCACTTACAGTGTATTCTCTTACAGGTACAAACAATTGATTTTGAAAGTCAGTTCCCATCATTTACTTTATTTACAATGTAAATGGCAAAGACATTGGGCTGTATCGACAATGCAGAAATGGAATTCTTTGTCTCTTAGTCCTTGCTGATGCACTAATCCCCATACAAGTTTTGGATCACTTTCAGACTTTGATAGTTATGAACATGGAAACAATATTGTGCCAGGTGTATATAGAATTCAGATATATCCTAAAGCTAATCTTGTATGCAGTCAAAAGCATTTACCTTGTAATCCTGAGTATTTTGAAGAGTGTGTGTTTTATGGCTACTCAATTTGGTTTAGAGTTGTAGAAGACCTAACAGACCCTGTTTGTTTGTCTGTCTGTCTGTCAGTCATGCGCGCACGCACACACACACGCATGTATGCACACACACACACACACACACACACACACACACACACACGCACACACACACACACACACACACACACACACACAATTTTTATTATGTAACTGATCATGCTAATTTCTTAAAAATGTATATTTTCACATCACCTGTACATATTTCACTCAGAATGTGATTACAATGTAAGGACAATGTCATAGAATAATCTTTTTCATTGAGATTATCTCTGTATACCTCACCTGTGTCTGAGATCCTCTATTTCTCCAAGCAAAGGTGCATGGCTATCAAAACGCTGCATAATTTCTTGTAGCAGAAAGCCTACATCATTGGTTCCAATAAACTGTGCTTTCACTTCATCCAGAACAAGGGTGTTAACATTAACCTAAAAGGAGTAAATATCAACAACGTGTATGCTATAAAACAGCTTTGAAATAAAAGCAATGAGGCTAAAATGAACATAGGATAAAGACTAGGACTTAGAAAGAATGGCGAAGTCTGTAACTAAAGACCCATTTCCAGCTAAAGTCAGTGTACAAAATGATATTACATGAAAAAGAAATGGCCCATGATCTAAATGTCTAAGAGATGGCAAAGAGAATTTGTTATTGAATTATACAACCAGTGACAGTTAATCATATACAAATGTATCTTGTTATACACAGGGAAAGTAAATAAATAAATTGGATAAATAATAATTGACAGTGTGGAACATTGGAACTACAGAAACTTGTATTATATTTCATGGTTTGATTAGAAGAACTATTGTGTACACCATCTGTTATGAGATTTACCTTACCATCCATTACAAGACTACGATTGGCTCCTTTTGTGTATGACACCTGTTATGGTCAAGATTTACAATAATATCACTCATTAGGAGATTATAATTGGCTCCTTTTGTGTATAACACCTGTTATAAGATTTACCATAATATAATCACTCATTACAAGAGCATGATTGGCTGTTTTCATAAAACACCTATTATGATCAAGATTTACTGTAATATCACTCATTACAAGCCCATGACTGGCTCCTTTAGTGTACAACACGGTACACCTGTTACAAGATTTACCTTAATATCATCCATTACAAGACTATGATTGGCTCCTTCTGTGTACAACACCTGGAGTTCTAAGTTAGAACAACTTTCAGTAAGTGGTTTGATTTCCATAGAGATACAGTTTCCTTCAATCTTGGGATTGTGAATTCTGCCAGTGTCACAAATAAATCTGTACATTCTCTCCCATCTAAAAGCAAAAAAAAACCATTATAAGTATTACTTCCATGGCATCTGTAAATCAGATAACAATGTTTATAAACATGAAAGCAAACCATTGTTCCCAACTCCAGTCAGACTTATTGGTACCTTTAGTACACTTATATTGATTGCCGGTATATAAAATAGCAACTTGATAACTTATTCAGCATATTTGTGAAGCCAAACTTCATGTCATCACCAGAGATTTACCCATAAACCCTTGCAGGAAATCATGGCTGAACACATGTCGAGTGCAGTAGAGCTTCCTTACCAAATTTAAAAGTTGAATAGGTTACTAAGGTGCTATTACATCACCCAAAAATCATATTTAAGTTGATAGCAATGACCAATACAAGTGTACTACCAGCCTGAAATAAGTCTGACTGTACTTTTCCTTTAAGTTTATAGCAGTAATTAATACAAGTGTACTACCAGCCTGAAATAAGTCTGACTGGACTTTTCCTTTAAGTTGATAGCAGTAATCAATGCAAGTGTACTAAAGGCAGAAATAAATCTGACTGGACTTTTCCTATAAGTTGATAGCAGTAATCAATACAAGTGTACTGAAGGTAGAAATAAGTCTGACTGGACTTTTCCTTTAAGTTGATAGCAGTAATCAAAACAAGTGTACTGAAGGTAGAAATAAGTCTGACTGGACTTTTCCTTTAAGTTGATAGAAGTAATCAATTACAAGTGTAATAAAGACAGAAATAAGTCTGACTGGACTTTCCCTTTAAACAAGATCAGAATCTGAATAAAAATGAATAATTCATATGAGTTCAAAAATGCTAATGACATATTTCAACTTTTATAATGAGTCTTAGCATAAATACTACTTCTGGAAACAGAATATAACCACTATTCACCTTTTGACTTCTTTCTGCTTTTCTTCACTTTTTCCTTGCCTTGACTCTTGTTTTCTCTGCAGCACTAATCTGGCCTCCTTTACTCTCGCCTTGATGGCTTCATTTTCACACTTCAAGTTATCGATCTGTGATTTGAGATTTGTCATGACTACTTCACATTGGGCTGTAGCTTGAATTGCCTTCTCTAACTGTTCCTTCTGAAATTGTACAAGTCACTTTTACTAGGAACTAAGTCCTAAAAGGGGAAGGGTACCATGTAAATTTACATCATTAAATAAATAATTGGATGGTAAAATGAGTCAAAATGCATTGGGTTTCTTCACTTTTACGTAATCAGTAGAGTTTGCATTGATCCAACTTTGGTGGATGTGACATATAAGACTTACTAGGCCAACTTCTATATTATAATTACCATAACAATAGAATCAGTTGACAATATGTTTGGCAGAGGTTGTCTTGCAAGTCTCATACATCACTTCCTCCTAAATTCAGACTGATGCCTACTCCATACTACTAAGCAGGGCTCAAAATTAACTTTTTTCTTTGGTAGTCCTAATGGGCTACTAATCTCAGAAAGTGGTAGTCCAAGAATGGTGACCGGCAGTCCTATATTCCTGAACTGAAAACAGAGTTTCTCTATTGGAAATATGTGTGTCAACTTACTAAAACACTTTTATGTCCATAAATCTTCCATCACATAATCAGTGGTAGTCTGAGTGGGCTACCAGCTGCAAATTATGGTAGCCCCATGACGAGACTTGGACATGGGACTACTGTTAATTTCGGGCCCTGCTAAGTGAAGCCTAATGTGAATTAAACCAAGATATTTTTTCTCATTTAATGTGAATTCACAAGGTATCCCTCCCCTTTAACACTTTAAACATGAGAAATACGAGTACCAATTGAATGTTATTGTAATCTTTACTGATTTGATTTGACAGTTAATAGTTCTCCTTGTACTCTGACATAAATAGCAAGTTAGAATACATCAGAATATATTAATGAATCACAAAAATATAGACAAATCAAAGACGCCAGCAGCTGTGAGAAAGACAACTGTCTGAAATACTTACATGATGTTGAAGCATTTCATCACTATTTTCAGGTGACAAACGTCCATCCTTCAAATCACCATACATTTCTTTATGTTTATGTTGTAATTCTTTAAGTCTAGTTTTCTATCAAAAATGAAAAAAAAAATTATGGAAACTTTTATTTCACTTCTTGAAAGTAAAACTGAGGTTTAAAATACAAGATATCTCCTTGAGTTGCCATATGGATGAGAATTTTGGTTATTTGTTCCCAACAAAAATAAAAGACATTTGCCCAAAAAGTGTTTTATATCCACTAAAACTGACATGAAGATGCACACTAAAACTATCAGGTACATCGACCAATTTCAACAAGGCTTCTTCTCAAAACATTACAGGTAAAACATTTCTATTTCATCATGCTTCTATCTCTTTTTTGGAATGGGGGTTGGGAGTCAGGGATATTTCTCATGAATGCACCTACAGGTATACAGTGGTCAAAAACATTAGAAGTGTGAGACAGAGTGGTAAGGTCACAACACCACTCTGAAATGTAGACATTTTACCTTTTGCTGGAATCCTTGTAACTTTTCTTCAAACTGATGTATTTTTTCTTCTAATTGTTCTTGTACTAGACCATAAAAGACACAACATATAAAACTATTGACTTGGATTTGAATGATTGGACTTGTAAATTTGTGGGATAATTAGTCAACAGTTCACAAAAAAAGTACACCATGTGTTAGGAAAATGGCGGAACACCTGTCAATTGCGATATGGCTTCTTTACATGATTTTAAAGATGAATAAGTTACTGAGATGTTATTTTATCACCAAAAATCATTTGTAAGTTGATAGCATTATTCAATACAAGTGTACTAAAGGCAGAAATAAGTCTGACTGGACTTTTCCTTTAAGTTGATAGCAGTAATGAATACAAATTAATGTACTAAAGGCAGAAATAAGTCTAACTGGACTTTTCCTTTAAGTTGATAGCAGTAATCAATACAAGTGTACTAAAGACAGAAATAAGTCTGACTGGACTTTTCCTATCAGTTGATAGCAGTAATCAATACAAGTGTACTGAAGGCAAAAATAAGCCTGAGTCAGTGAGTGACTTTTCTTTTCTACTAGCTCGTATAGTCTGTATAGTTTTTCAATGGATTGGAGGAACTTATGAACAAAAATGTTTATATTATAGATGTTACTTAATTACTTAGATTGGTTTGCAAGTTTTTTTCAACAGTCACTAAAGTTTCACCACATGTTGTTTGAGTTGCAACACTTTTATCACTGACTGACATATCACACTTGAAACACCAGGAGGTAAACAACTGTCACCAGCATTGTCTATAAATACTCATACACATGCAGTAGGAGCACTGAACAGTATTTTCATTCCATTTGAGTTTCATTATCATACATTTGTTTG